>NC_081561.1:113266494-113337133 GCF_022355385.1 Mustela nigripes
TCTCTAATCTGCCAGGCTCTAGTTTACCAGGTGGCAGAATAAATAGTCTAGACTACTACTGGCAACAGCTCAAGTTGCAGTAAACAAAAAATAAGTTTCATCAAGGAGAGTATTAGTTTACTGAATTGAACAATTACGTCCATGTTGTGTTCTGCATGGCTGGTGCGGTTGCAGAGCTGCAGCAGTCCAGTGGACACAAGTAAGTGTCAGTTTAGAGGAATGTTGTTCAATACCAAATGGTTGTAGTTATTATAGGAATTCCATTGAGTGACTTGATTATTAGCTCATTGTCTGGTGACTTTCAGATAAAATATGCACTAGTGTTAGGCTGTGCATGCTCCACAAAGCTGAACACATGGCATAGACTAGTTTCAAGAACCACAGAGGTGTGTTTGACTATGCTGATCAGACATGGAACAGCAACACTGTAATCTGAAAAATGTCGAGAGCTGTAAGCACTGCTGATCCTCCTGAGAGGGGTCCATGGTTTGGCTTAGTCACTATGAGCAGGTGAGTGCAACCCTCAATGTGATGTGGTTTCTCATACCACAGGACTTCAATGTGAGCAGGTGAGTACAACCCTCACTGTGATGTGGTTTCTCATACCACAGGACAAACATCCACCTACGGTAAGATTCACATGTCTCGTGAGCAGTGGTAGAATGTGTGTTATAAACCTATTGTCTTTTACTTTGTGCTTAATCTATGGTGATGGATGTGTTGCCATATCTGGTGGGCGGTAAGTCTAGACAGGAATAGTGGCAGTCTAGACAGTAGAGCAGACTGATTTGACTTTGTTTCATCAAAGAACAGGCCCTCATTGTTCACTGTAAGCATCTCCATGATGGGCCCAGATGGTTCAATAGACAGTATGATTTGTTTCCCCAGTTGGTAGTCTAAAGAGAGGTGTCTCTAATCTGCCAGGCTCTAGTTTACCAGGTGGCAGAATAAATAGTCTAGACTACTACTGGCAACAGCTCAAGTTGCAGTAAACAAAAAATAAGTTTCATCAAGGAGAGTATTAGTTTACTGAATTGAACAATTACGTCCATGTTGTGTTCTGCATGGCTGGTGCGGTTGCAGAGCTGCAGCAGTCCAGTGGACACAAGTAAGTGTCAGTTTAGAGGAAATATCAGGGAACCAAGCCTAGGCACTTAGGGCAACCTCTGTGAATCTAGGATCTTTTTGTGCCAACAACTTTGCTTTGATTGGTGGAGAGAAAGATAAAGATTTCCCCAAAGAAATGATTACCGTTTTTTTTTTTTTCTTTTCATGTAAAATAGGGTCCTTATAGGGGCATATAGTGGCCAGGTCAGCATCATTCTCTAATACACCATTTATTCTTGACAAGAGAGGATTGTTGAACCTTTCCTTGCTAACCACTGTTAGTCACTGAATCCAAGTCAACCCAACCCTGGATGATATTATTAGACTGAAAAGTTATAGCACCTTCAAGGTGATATATGCTGTTTTGACTAGTGTTTCATAGCAAGCTGATAGCTGATTTTCGAAAGGCGTATATCTGGTAACTGTATCACAGAGGCAACAAATCCAAAACCTCTAAGAGCATCACTGAATGTAGAGTGTCTCCCTCTACCAGATACCCAAACAGTAAAATTATCAGTCAGAAAGACTTGCAGCTTAGAGAGGACAGTAGTTTCGAGAGCAGACAGAGCTCACTGGAGAGCTTCCAAAACACACTTCTGGCCTGGATCCCATTCAAAGGATGCTTATTTGTGGACTAGCCAATATAATATTCCAAGTAGAATGCCAACTTGTTTTTAATAATCAAAGAGTTCAATAAATTGTTGGATCTCTCTTTGGGGAATAGCAAAGTGACAGTAGTATTTCCTTGACTGCTAGAGGTTTGAGAGTTTTGATATAAACTTACATAGGCCCAAGACAGACTTTGGCTGCAGTCTTCTAAATTATGTTGGGATTTATCAGCCACTCTTGATTATAGAAATGTAACAACAGTGCCATCAAGGCCATTGACATGGAAGCTTCTGATTTGCCAATGCACAAGTCATCTATTTAGTGAAAACTTCAGACATTACAAGGTAGAGGCATTAGTGTTACTCTGGCTCAACTCCTGGTAGCAAATGACAGGGAAACTGATGTACCACTGGGGAAGTACTGCAAATGTATATTAAAGGCCTTAGTATATGAAGCACATTGGTCTTGGTCGTTGGGTGCCAGTGGGACAAAAAAGAAGGTGTTTTCAGTGTTCAATGCATCTAGTGTCATCAGTCTGTGAAATGGATTCATTTATAGGAAGATAGCAGATAAAGTGGATCCAACTGGCAATAATCCATTGTAAATCCCCAACTTTCATTATCATTTTTCATTGGCCATACCTAGTAGGGTTGGTGTTCTTGTGTTAATATTGTAACCCAACCTACTCTTGCTACCTTTAAGATTTAGCCAAAGCTGTGATTTTCATGTGTCCTTCTTGGATTATATAATGTTTCTGTTGGACCACTCTGAGTAGGATAGGCAATATCCAATAGGCAGATATATTGGGAAGTGATTTAATGTACTACTAGCAATTTCCTATATATTACTCTTCCTGACTGGGAGAATCCACTCTGGATTTCATAAGTATTCATAGCACAGTATGTGTATAAAACATTAATTTACATTACTATCATTCATCAATAAAAATCACATTACATTGAATCTGTCCAAAAAGCCCCATCATGAGGATATCTTAGCTCTCCTTCTCCAATGTGTACCTAGCCCAAATTTTATTACCTGAATCTGGATACCCCTACACTTGCAGAACCAGAGAGGACTATGGGTTGGGTATCTTTCTTCAACAGAATTATATAAGCTTTAATTTCTTTATTATTCCAAATCTGCCAGCTTACTTAGATGGTTGCACATGGACTTTGGTTTTCTTTGGGGTCAGGGACACCTAGAACTCATTCAAAATCATCTTTCTCAAAATGGCTTAAGTCAGGGCAGTGTATAAAGAGGAATCAGCATAGAGGAATTAGAGGGCAAGGCACACTTGCTTTGAAATTTGAATAGAGAGGTTGCAGCATGCAGCTCAACCTAATGAACCTTTTATATTTTCAGTCCACCAAAGCCTTGTATGGGCAGACAGACCATTCTGATGCCTTATATTTTAGATTTGGGGACCCCTTCATTCAATTGCCATTGTCACATTGCTTTCTGTTTGAGGTTGTGGGATTTACTTCCCTTTGACTTATTTGAATTTAACATACACAGTGGTGCCTCTTTTTTTTTTCCCCCCCTCACAGATTTTACCTTAACTTAGGGCATCTGCAGTCCCAATATCAAAACAGCAACTCTTAAATTCTTTCAGGGTTCCTACATCAGGCTTAAGGGAGTTTTCCAAGGTGGTATGGCTTGTTAAACAAGTTTATCCAGATTTCTTTGGGTCAATTTCTCATTCATTAATGGATCATTTTCATTAGCATTGTAAAGCTCATCCCAGGGAAATCAGAGCCCCAATACTAGTCAATGCCTCATCTGTGGTTTCTCAAAGGAGTTTTTATTTCCCATGGAAATCTCCCTTAAAAGGCCAAAGTTCCCTCATAGTAGACAGGACTCACTACAAAATCCTGATGCCATTTATTGTCATCTCTGAAAGGATCTAGGATTGGCATGCTACACTGCAGAAGGAACTAAGACATAAGACAACCCATCTATGGTCATTCTTCCTTAGCAGCTCTATGTGCCTAAAGTCAAGCATTATACCCCACATGTTTCCTCTCCCAAATCAACTAGCAAAAATTCTAGTATCTTGCCTGATTTCAGCCCACAGTGGTCATAAATTTCCCTCTATTCTTCCTCAGAATATCTCTTTTGAATGAAAGGCAGGTAGAACTTTCTGCCATCAAACCCCAGGACAAATCTTAGTACCGGTTTTTGCAAAGCCACAGACCTGAGGATGATCACCAGATGGGAGCTCAATTTCACCTCTTAAGAGAGAATTAGCAACACCGAGAGTGTCATATAAATAGTTGTCTCTATATTTATGTCCTAGTGCTTTTCCTTAACCCATCTCCTCAATTCCTCTTAATTAAAAGGTAATAGGAGAGGACTCTACTTACCTACTTGACCATATATGAACTTTCTTCTACTTCTATTAATTGGCCAATGAGATCCCAATCTTTCCTCTTGCAGAAAGCTACATCTCCATCATCATTCCATCTCTCAGAAAAAATGAAAGATTTGAGATTTCACTTAGCAAATTATTCTGCCTCTGTTTCATGGATGCTCACAGAAGACAATAAATCAGCCAATCAATCTCTTAGATAAAAAACAAAGGACTTTATCTCCAGTGACTGTTCTAGCCCAAGTATCACTGTTTATGCTGGTTCCTCAAGTTCCAGATCCCACAGGGTAACTCGAAGAGCTTCACATGATATATATATATATATGTATTGGATTACAGTACAAGGGAGAAAACATGAGTTAGAGAAAACAACGCCTTTCTGATAGGTAGAAAGCATGCCTGATTTTTACCCAAAGGGAAAGATATTTTTGTTATCTGGACAATAGTATTAATGACAATAACAATAAAAATCAACAAAAACCAACCAAGAAACAACACAGCAAAACCAAAACAAAACTCCACCACAAAACAAACAAACAACCGCTCTTGCTCCAGAGGAAAAAATTACCTCTAGATTCTGAGGCTACTTGCTATGCTAACATCCTTGAAATAAGAATCCAGAACAAAGGCTCTGCTCAGAAGACATCCAGAAATGTCAGAGACCCATGAAGAATAGTCTCCCAACCTTACCTGGAAAATATATATTAAAGCGCATGCTGTCTCTATCTTTGTCTCTGTCTCTATCTTGCTCTCTCTTTTCCACACTCACACATACACAGCAAATGTTAAAGTAGTGCTTTTGAGGTGTCTTAAGCTTTAAAACAACTCCCTGAAATTTTATAATAAAAATATCAGGATGTTCATTTGAGGTGAACCTCAGAATTTCTTTAATAGCTAATATGATTAAAAAAAATTCTGATTTTTTTTTTTAGTAATCATTAATAGGAAATGGAATGAATTCTAGCCATATTCATAAACTAGATAAGAGGAACAACGGTGGAGAATAAATGGGAGACTGATATGTGGCAATGTTAAAAGTCACAGGATTAGGAGCATTATGTGTAGCTAAGCAGATATCAGGCTGAGGAAATAGGCTGGAATGAGAAAGTTTGGCAAATATTTGAAAAAAGAAAACAATTCGAGTTAAATTTATAAATGAAAAGAAATCCAGTCAGTTAAGGTGATGGAGGAGGAGTGAGGGTAAAGCAGTCTCGCTTCACTGAGCAAGATAATAGTCTGCTCAGAGTATTCTGGACCCTGGAATTTTAGAGACTGAAGATTTAAGGTGGCTATAAAAGAATGAATTGTAGTAGTTGACATAGGAAGGATGAATAAGGATATCAATTGAAGCCTACTCAATGTAAGAAAAATCTGGCAATGTTTCAGAGATGATGGTAGTCAAAAAAATATATATGGAAGAAGAAAAAATTCCTCTCAGAATTTTTCAGTACAGAAGCCTTTTAACTCACATGGTAGTGAAGGTCTTTGGGACAGCCAGCTATTTCACAGGACATAAAGATCTTCTCCAGTGGGAGGTAACAGATATAGCCCTCCCAGCTCCTGTCTGAAGATATATGCAGCACAAGTTTAGGAAATGCCTATTATTATATTATTTTTATTGTACCATAAATATTCATAGCATCATACCATGGAGGAAAATTGTGCCGAAGGAGAGATAGAATTCCAGCATCGACGAGCTTATGAAGCAATGTAATATGCAGAAGGAACAGAAGGAGAAATGTAATATACTGTCTTTTAATTTTTATTTGAGACTGATGATCATGACTATCTAAAGCCAGGCTCATTAGCAGAGGAGCAAAATAAATTATATTAGTACAGGAGGGAAGCATACTACAAATCCCAAACTCTAGTTTTGACAGACTTATTTATTGCATAAATATGATGAAAATGTAATGATTACCATTTATAATTATGCTTTGCCGCCAGGTTTCACTTTCCCTTTCTAGAAATGCACACATGTAACGTGCAAGAGATATTGAATAAGGCCAGTTTTTTTTTTTTTTCTCAAAAGCAAATATCTCTGTATGGTCAAGGGTCTTAAGCAGGGTATACACATAAGAATGGGCCTTCCTTTTTGATATTTCCATCTGGATCTGCCTTGAAACCGAGAACTCAAAAGAATAGTGTTATCATGACTTAGTCTTCTTAAAATCTCTACCATAACCCCATAATGAAATAGAGGTCACTTGTGCTTAGCTTACTCAGAAGCCACCTACTACAATTGCTTTGAATCATGCTGCCTGTGTAATTTATCTTGCAACAAAGTCTAAGTTTATTTGTATCTGTATTACAGAAGCTAAGCACATCTAGAGAGTAGGACTGTGGAAACACATTTGTATAGATATGTGTACATTGTCAAGTACACAACAAAGCAGATTTGTTTTGAATTGCAACTTTGGAATATAGTTCTATCAGTAGCTTTGTGTAGATGTGAGTATATGGAATTAACTTTGAATTCTAGGAATATGGGTCCAGTCTGATTTTAATTGCTACATCTCTAGGGAAAACACGGAAGAAAGTCACACTATCAAATAAATAATAGTTTTATGAGTTAACATTTATTCAGTCTTTTCCATGTATCATGCATAAGATAAACATTTATGTGGAATTTTTTATTCAACTCTCATGGCAATCCTATGAGGCAGATACTATTAACTATTATCTCAGTTACATACATGAGGAAATGCAGGTTTAAAAGGTTATGTAACTTTCCTGAACTCACAAACCATTTAAATGATATTATCAGGGCTTAGGCCAACTTCTCTTTGACCTTGGAGTCCAAGATCTTCATCAAGATCTCTGCACGTCCTTGAGAAACACCTAAACACAGTCTAGGATTCTGTAAAGAAATAAATCTAAAATTGATTTGAAAAAGAAAGATGAGGCATGCAATTCAGTTAACTCAATTTGTTAGAACATGTTATTTAAAAATGTTTTCTGTTACACTTTCCCACATTGGAAAGTTATCTTTATCAAGAATCCTGAGTCACAGAGTGCAAATCCAACCTGGGAAACTGCCCTGCAAATACAAGCTGTTTCTTTTGAAAGGGCCCTGCATCGTTGTGGGTGGTTTAGCATGAAATATCACCTTTTTCAGAATCTCACATTCAGTCCATTATAATCCCAATGGCAAATTCCATATCTCAACATTTTTTTAAGATCTTATTTATTTATTTGACAGAGAAAGAGAGGGAAAACCCAAGTAGGGGAGTGGCAAGCACAGGGAGAGGGAGAAGCAGGTTCCCTGCAGAGCAGGGCGAGCTTGATGTGGGACTTGATCCCAGAACCCTGGGATCATGACCTGAACTGAAGGAGACACTCACCCAACTGAGTCACCCCGGTGCCCCAAGTATCTTAACTTTATAGCTAAGTCTCTCAATAATAGTTTATTATGAAAAATAATTTTAAAAAATTAAAGAAATACTTTAAAAAGGCTTCAAATTATGGAATCCATGTTTAGATGTATCACTGAGTACAGAGCAGTAATACTTAGCAGTCAATGTATATTGATCAAAAATCATAGTTCATTAATCTTGCAAAATAATTTACTCAATAAAATCTTTAAATGATCTATATAAAAATACAGGTGAAAACTAAACAGTTACATTATTTAATTGTGCTCAATTATTTTACTGTGAAAATAAAATGGACTCTGATTAAAATTTTGATGGAGTAAATTAATCCACTACTTTGTATGATGATTAAAAGACAAGAGTATTAAAAACTACATAGCTGTAATAATTTGTTAATGGATACACAAGGTAAAAAGATGTAAATTATAACATCAAAAACTTTTATATATGTGTTGGGAGATGAGAGAGTTAAAATGTAGAGCTTTATGATGTATTCAATGTTAAGCTGTTATCAGCTTAAACTAGACTGTAGTAAGTACAAGATCTTTAAATACACAGAATGAACTAGTGGTTGCTGAGAGGAGGTAGGTGGAGGGATGGGTGAGATAGGTCAAAGGTGATTAAAAGGTAAAAATTTCCAATTACAAAATAAATAAGTCATGGAAGGGTGCCTATGTGGCATAGTCAGTTAAGCATTGGACTCTTAATTTGGGCTCAGGTCATGATCTCAGGGTCATGGGATGGAGTCCCATGTCAGACTCCATGGTAAGTGCAGAGTCTGCTTAAGATTCTCTCTCTCCCTCTCCCCCGCTGTTTGTATGCTTTCTCTCTGTCTCTAAATAAATAAATAAAATCTCAAAAATAAACAAATAACTAAATCATAGGAAATACAGTCAATAATATCATAACTTTTGGATGACAAAGAATAACTATACCTATTGTGGTTAACATTCTATAATGTATATAACTGTCAAGTCACTACGTTGTATACTTGAAATTAATATATTATATGTCAATTATACTGCAAATTATATTGCAAAAAAAATAAGTACAAGATGTATTCTGTAAGTCTCTAGGTAACTACAAAGCAAAGGCTACGGTAGATTCGCAAAAGATAAACAGAAAGGAATCTAGGCATATGAGTACAGAGAATTAACACATCACAAAGGAAGAGAACAAGAAAAAAGGAAAGGAACAAGGGGATTACAGAACAGGCACAAAATAATTTTTAAAATGGCTATAGTAAGTCTGTACTTATCAATAATTGCTTTAAATGTAAATGGACTAGTTTCTCCAATCAAAAGACATGGAAAGACTGAATGGATAAGTAAAATAACACCCAACTATATGCAGCCTAGAAGAAACCCATTTCAGGTTTATGGATACACAGACTGAAAGTGAAGGGATTAAAAAAAGATATTCCATGCCAAAGGAAACCCACAGGGGGTCAGAGGTGACAATACTTAGACAAAATAGACTTTATGATAAAGAGTCTAATAAGAAACAAAGGTCATTATATAAATGATAAAGGGGTAAATCCAACAAGAGGATATAAAATTTGTAAATATTTATGCACCCAACATCAGACCACCTGAATATATAAAGCAAATAGCAACAGATCTGGGGATAAATAAACAGCAATATAACAATAGTAGGGAACTTTGATATTCCACTTTCTTTTTTCTTTTTAAGTATTTATTTATTTGTTTGTTTGTTTGAGAGAGAGTGAGAGAGAGAAAAAATGGGGGAGAGGCACAGAGGGAGAAGATGAGAGAGCATTTCAAGTAGATTCCCTGCTGAGTGTGGAACCTGGTATGGTATGATCATGGTATGATCATGACCCCAGCTGAAATCAAGAGTTGGCTTTTCAATGGACCAATCCATCCAGGTGTCCCTGATATCCCACTTTCAACAACTGGTAGAATAACCAGACATAAAATCAATAAGGAAACATTAAACTTTGAGCATTAGACCAGATGAACCTAAGATATACACAGAACATTCCATCCAAAATCAATGAAACACACATTCTTCTCAAACGTGTGGAACATTACCAAGGATAGATCATATGTTGAGCCTTAAAGAGGCCTAGTGCCCATGGACACATGGTCAAGTGGGGCCAAGGAGACTCACCCTGGCTTGTGGAAGAGCAGGAGTTTGGACCAACATGAATATCTGGCACTGGATAGAATGGGTTTTCCCCAGCCAGTCCAAGGGGAAGCTCCGTGAGATCCTGGTGGACATTGTTGTAGAGAATGCAAGAAACATAGAAGGCAAATGTTCCAGCAGCTGCCACAAAGGAAAGCAAATTTTCTTCTGTCAGTGGAACACCAAACTTGGCTGGAAAGGTACAATTAAAGAATCTGGTGTGAAGCACAAAGGATAGATTGAAATAGCCAATTTCTCTGAAGAAAATGAAGTGGATGACACCGAGGTGAATTTGAGCCAAAAGAAAGGTGATGAGGATATAGTGAAGAATATTAAAAAAAAAAAAAAAAAAATTAGGCTCCACCGAGTCAGGGAAATCTCTGGCAATTACCTGAAGCCATATAAGACAGGATTTACATGGGAAATGGTTTTGTCATTGAAAACTTTGGCAACCTAAGAATTGACTGCTAAAAGGAAAAAGGAAACTGAGTGAAAATACCTCGCAAACCTCATCTCCAGTGGCATTGGGAATAAGGATTCCCATTGTGGCACTACTCATGATGGAACTGTTCCACACAGCTGTGAAACAGCTGTGCAGAATCTTCACTGGAAAAGATCTGATGCAAAAATTTTCTGAAAAGGGAGGGAAATTCCAGATGTTTGATTGACACGTAACCAGTGAATATGTGAAATTGTTAACAAATAAAAAGATCATCATGAAATGGAGATGTAGGAACTAGCTAGAAGGACACTATGCACCAGTTGCACTGAATTTTGTGTCTGCTTCAGGGCAAATGGAATTACAGTTGAAACATAAAGGAGTTTCTGTCTCTAAAGAAGAGAACATGAAATTCTGTTAGCAGAAGCCAGCATTTTGAAGAAATAAAAGGTTTATTGCAGCTGACCATCTTAAACGCCTAACTGGAAGATTTTACAAGGGCATTACCTTCTGTAAGCAGAAAAGGCATCAAGTTTACTTGTTCCCTATTGTTATTTTTTAAAGAGAAAACAAATACAATTAATTTATATTAGATGAAATCCATGAACTTATAGGAAATGTAAAGCATTATTGCAATCTTTACTGTAACTAGATTCTGCATTGAGTTAAAAGTAACAAGAAACCTGAAATCAGGTATTAAACTTACATCCCATAGATGCTCCTCTGGGAACAGATTGAATCCCAGAGTACAGATAATTGAAGTTTCCCAAGCTAAAGTTTGTCTGAGGGGCGCCTGGGTGGCTCAGTGGGTTAAGCCTCTGCCTTTGGCTCAGGTCATCATCTCAGGGTCTTGGGATTGAGCCCTGCATCAGGCTCTTTGCTCTGCAGGGAGCCTGCTTCTCCTTCTCTCTCTCTGCCTGTCTCTCTGCCTACTTGTGATCTCTGTCTGTCAAATAAATAAATAAAATCTTAAAAAAAAAAAAAACATAAGGGGTGCCTGGTGGCTCAATGTGTTAAAGCCTCTGCTTTCGGGTCAGGTCATGATCCCAGGGTCCTGGGATCGAGCACCAGATTGGGCTCTCTGCTCAGCGGGGAGCCTGCTTCCCCCTCTCTCTCTGCCTGCCTCTCTGCCTACTTGTGATCTGTCTGTCAAATAAATAAAAATCTTTAAAAAACAAACAAACAAACAAAAAGTAAAAACCTTAAAACATATTTTTCATGGGGTGCCTGGGTGGCTCAGTGGGTTAAAGCCTTTGCCTTCGGCTTGGGTCATGTCTCAGGGTGATGGGATCGAGCCCCACATTGGGCTCTCTGCTCAGCAGGGGACCTGCTTCCTGCTTCCCCCCCACTCTCGCTTGCCTCTCTGCCTACTTGTGATCTCTCCCTCTGTCAAATAAATAAATGAAGTCTTTTAAAAAAAACACATTTTTCATGGTTTTACATTTTAGTAGAGAAGTTCTAATTGGCCTCTCATTACGTTTTCTTGAAAAGAGCAATGTACCTATTATCTACTCAAATTGTTCTGCTAAAAAGACAGGAAAAAATGTTAAGCAAAGTATTTACCAAATTATTAATACTTTAGAACTGTAATAGTCATTTTTGTTTACATTTTGAAATTAGACCCACAAAGGAATCAGACCATCCATTATAGAAAATCTTTAAAAGTTTGAACTATAATTTTAAAATAACCACTTCATTCTCCCTATTCTGTTAATACAGGGTGGATATAGATAATATATTAGCTTTGAAAAGGAAAGGATTCAAAACAACAAAATGGACCAGCCTGGGAAAGGAGAGAGACCCAAATCATGCCCCTAGGTTTATTGCTCGTACTAGTGTGGGCTTCACTTGTAAGACCAACAGCAATCACTATCAAACTTCAATCTTGCCTTCCTGCAAGAGTGAAGAACCTTTACAAAAAGCATTTATTTATTTATTTTTTTACAAAAAGCTATGAAATGAAGCTGTTGGCTGTTCTTCAGAGTTTCAGCATGACCATAAAATCTCAGTCTGTGCAGAGCAGTTCTGGTGCTCCCTTGAGGGTTGGAAATAGTCATAGAAGAACCAGCCTTGGACCCAGCACAGTCAGAAGAGTCTGTGTGAAATGAGGTAATAAGGTTTTGTTGAAGTGGGGATCAGTTTAGAATGTTCCCAAGGTCATGAGCAAAACCAGATGGTCTCTGAGGTAAACTGCCAAAGTTCCCAGGAGTTCTTGGACTAGGAATAATCCATCCATGACTCTACTATAAACTTCTCTGGTCCCTTAATGGGAATAGTCCTTTCAGAATTTCTTTAAATCTTCAAATTTACATCCGTGTAAAAATTCATGACTGGCATATTTTCTGTGCTGTTGACTCCTGCCCTCAGATGTAGTCATCCCACACATTGGCACTCATCAGTTACCTCAAATTTATAGAACTCAGAGATCTGTTTGCACATAGGAAGTTCAAACACCCCAGGGGCTAGTGCAAAAACAGCCAACAGAGAGGTGTTGTGTGTGGAAGAGTCCCATACATTGCCTTGTGTCTTGCAACCTTGTTATAATCACTTATTAGCTCCAGGAGGGTTTTGGTTTTGTTTTGTCTTGTTTTGTTTGGTCAATTCTTTGGATTTCTTACATAGATAATCTTGTCCTCTATGTCATCTATTTCTTCATTTTCAATCTGTATTTTTTTTTTTTTTTTAGCTTATCTTCTTTTTCCTGAGAGTTTTATCACAAATGGTTGCTGGATTTTGCCAAATGCTTTTTTTGTTTTTTGTTTTTTGGGTTTTTTTATATGATCATGTGATCTTTCTTTTTTAGCCTATTGATGTGATGAATTACATCAATTAGTTTTTGAATGTTGGATCAACATTGCGTAGCTGGTGTAAATATCACTTGGTCATGTTGCATAATGCTTTTTTGTACATTGTTGAATTCAATTTGCTAATATTTTAGTTGGGGATTTTAGCATCTGTGTTCATGAAAGATACTGATTTTAGTTTTCTTTTCTTGTAACAGCTTTGTTTGGTATTGGTATTAGTGTTATAATGGTCTTATAGAATGAGTTAGGTTGTATTCCTTCTGCTTCTGTCTTCTAAAAAGAGTTTTCAGAGAATTGGTATAAATTTTTCCTTAAATATTTGATAGAATTCACTTACTGTTTTCAAAGATTTTTAATTATTGGTTCAATTTAGTTAATAGATACAGGCATATTCAGATTATATATTTCTTCTTGTGTGAATTTGGCAGATTATATTTTTTTAAGGAATTGATTCACTTCATCTAGTTATAAAATGTGTAGGTATTGAGTTTTTCATAGTATCTAATTTACTTTATTATCCTTTTACTATCTAGTTTCTAAGTTGAAAACATAGATTGTTGACTTAGATCTCTCCTCTTTTCTAGTACATTTATTTAATAATATATATTTCCCTCTACTTACTGCTTTCACTGCATCTCACAACTTTTGATAAATCGTACTTTCATTTAGTTCAAGATATTTTGAAATGTGTCTTGAGATATTTTCTTTGACCCATGCGTTATTTATTTATTTATTTTTAATTTTTTTAAGACTTTATTTTTTTGGAAAGAGAGAGAGAGAGAGTGAACAAGAGAGAAAGCATAAGCATTGAGGAGAAGCAGAGGGAGAGCAAGAAGCACACTTCCTGCCAAGCAGGGAGACTGATGTAGGACTTAATCCCAGGACCCTGAGATCATGACCTGAGCTGAAGGCAGATGCTTACCTGACTGAGCAACCCTAGTACCCCACCCCATGTCTTATTTAGAGGTGGGTTTTGTTTCTGACCTTATTCTAGATTGTCCATTTTTTCCTCAATGATTTTAAAATCATGCTTACAACAAGCAAATTTGTATACATACACAAATATATTTTACGCTTCTTATTTTGTTTTATTGATATATTTGTCTATTTCTGTGTACTACAGTGTTTTGCTTATTTGGTTCATAGTGAAATTTGATATTTTCCACATCACTAATTCTTAATTTCATGTTGCTTCATATGATTTGGGAATATTTGAAAGGTATGGGGATAATTTAGGGTATCACAATGACTGAAGGTGTACCTTTGCTTATTTTTGCTTTTACTAAGTGAAGGTGAGAAATGTTAACATATTCCAATAAATGAGACAGTGCTATTGAACAAAAAATTATTTTAATCAAAATGTCAACAATACCTTATTTGAGAAATCCTTTTCAAGGAAAAACAAAAATAAAACAAAGCAGAAAGCCAACATGTAAATATCAAAAATCAAATAAAAAAATTTAGAATCATTTTATAAAGTTTAATTTTAAAAAATAAAGTTGACTGGGGCACCTGGATGGCTCAGTTGGTTAAGCAACTGCCTTCAGCTTAGATCATGATCCCAGGATCCTGGGATGGAGCCCCATGTCAGGCTCCTTACTCTGCAGGAAGCCTCCTTCTCCCTCTCCCTCTGCCTGCTACTCCACCTGCTTGTGCTCACTCTCTCTCTATTAAATAAATAAATAAATAAAAAGCGTTCTCTGTTTATAAATAAATAAGTTGACTTGGCATTCTTTTAAGCCCACTAATTTGGAGAATTAACAGTTAAGGAGAATTAAGAATGAAGATTAAAGCTGATCATCCAGGAAAACCAGTGTCTTCAGGAAAGTTTATTTTTTCCCCTTTTCTTAATTAATTATCAACAGTAATCCTTGTCAGATTAATCTGTAGGAGCCATATAGGTTTTGCTACCACCATGATTGAAAATTGTCTTCTATTTTGCGTGATATTTTCTATTATATATTTCCATTGCACTTACTAGTACTTACAGCATATGTGTAAGAATGGAAATGCCACCAAGTTTGTTTTGTTTTGTTTTATGATAAACTTCAATAATTTTTTAGAACTCTTCTGTTAGGGCTAATTTTAAAATTTTTGGTTTATTAATTCTCTTATTATTTGAAAATAGACAACCATGTTTTTGCAAGAGAATTTTTTTTCTTACCATTCAAGTACCTCATGTATGTATTATTTTGTGTAATTACATTAACTAGGAACTCAAGTAGTAGTAAATACTGGCATCTTGTTTCTCACTTTAATGGAGTACCACTAATATTTTATCATCAAATATACTGTTGACCATCTTTTTTTTTAGATATGCTTAACCAATTTTTTTATTCCCAGAATAGTAGTTATTTTTATAAATAAACTTTAATCTGAAGACAAATGTATAAATTCTGTTAAAAGAACACTTATTCAATTATTATGATTTAATTGTTCACTATAAGATGAAAACCAGGAGACACCTAATTGATCAAGTTGTTTTAATGCCAGTTTTAAAATTAACTGTAGTAACAATTCTCCAATTGTTCTCTTCTCTTTGTATTTACATATTTGTATTTATTTTCTTCATTCAAAGTTGAAGTGGCTCTAATATTGTTTTTACCTCAGTATTACTGCTACTAGTTAACTAACAACTGTAAGGTCCATACTATCTGCTGGTTACTACTCTAAGTGTTTTGTATATATTACTCATTTTTCCCTCATGACATCCTCCTGCAGATATTATTACTTTCATTGCAGAGATAAATGAACAATCACAGGAAAGATAAGTGACTCTTAAAACTGATTATTTACTACAATGGGAGATATTGAATGAAGATTGCATATTAATCAAACGTCTCTTAGTATTCTTCTCATTTAATCTCAAATATTGAATGCCTTTATTGCATTCCCAAGTATCACTACAGAGATGACTTTTTGTTTCTCTTCTGTTTGTTTTGTATTCTTTCTGATACTTACCAGTGATATGGATTTGGATTACATCCTTCAGATTCATGATCTATCATCTTCTGGTGTGTGTCACATTGGTTGTATCCAGCAGCAGATCTGTACAATGGCACCAGTGATACCTATAGGGCATCCAAACAAGTACATTTCTTCAGCATAATCTTGGCTGTGGTTCCTCCTGCAAAGCTTTTGTTATTTTCTGCCCATTTCCTTAGCAGGTCTTCCATCCTGCCAGCTAGTTCTGTGAGTTAGCCAACATTCTTCCAACAAATTTATTTTCTCTTTTTATTAGCTAAAGCTATTTTTGTTCCCCACAACCAAAATACCTAATTGAGAAAGTATTACCAGGGAATGGGGATCGTTAGAAACCTGCAAGGGAATGTGGAGACTATCAATCGTTTATCTCGCATAGCTGGGTCAGAAACTAGTCAAAATCTTACTTAAATGCCAGTATGGGAATTCAGCAGCAGGAAAAAAGCTAATCAAATCATTGCCTGTGGTCACATGGCATCAACAGGCATGACTTGTGGGGATTGAGTTGCTCCTACCATACAACAATAGGATGCACATGAAGAATTTATGGACTTAGTAAAGGGGGCAGCTGCTTTAAACATCAATGAGTAGCTTAAAGAAAGAGAATGACAAGTTAAAATCCTTGAATTCTAGGCTCATAGCACTGACTAAAATCCAGGGAGTTTCTAGGACCAAGATAAAAAGAATCTCTTATCTTTTGTTGCTGCAGGGACTGAGCTGGGTAAAAAACAAAACGTGGTCTTGGAGATAGTAAAATTAGACTTATTGCTTGAATTGAGAGCTTTTTCTTCTCTCTGTTACGTGAAAACTAGAGAATTGGTAGAAAAAGAGTATGTTGGTATTCTGAATACTATGGGTGAACTTCCACTCGTAGTCCACGGACACTGAAGAACATAATAAAAAACTTCCACATAGTTGTCCCTAATTGCTGCTTACCAAAGTAAAGGTTTATTCCCTGGGGAAAGTGGAATACACAAATTTTGGGAGATGCTTATATATAAGCCTTAAGTGTATATCGGCTCATTGTACCTATTGGGAGGATTTTCTTTCTTTCTGACCTACAGGGCCACTTGTGGATGTAATGGAGCCAAATAATGGCACAAGAAGTCCAGTTTTCTCTGGTACTGGTATGTAATGTAGAGCTTCACAATTGTTTCACTTTACCAGAATCTACCAGAATTTATGGGAAGTGGCTGAAGGTTTTCCTAGTTAATAAGGAATCTCAAATGATCTGAACATGGAGATTAGTAACAAGGATTTGAGGAAGAGGGGAGAAGCAGGGGAAAGATTCCTTAAAATGAGCTCAGAACATAAAAAATATCCATGCCGTATGTTAACTCAAAGGACATGTCTACTCATAATAATTATGTGGACAAGAGAAGATAATTTCTCAGTGTCAGTTCTTTCCCATTCATAGCAACTTCAGAACTTATGTAATGAACAAAATGGCTATGGTGATAAAGATGAGTACTAGTCACAAGTGCAGCAACACAGGGTTGCCTTTAGTAGTGTGTGAGGATAATTTCCCAAAAATGGTAAAAGTGAATCTATAATATTGTGCCATATGTTTTGGTTTCAGCTGATTTTTTCCCCACTAATTTTGTCATGTAGAGTTCCTATAATGTGGATTAGATACTCACTCTGGATTTGGATTTAGATTTGATTTCTCCATCCATCATGCCTCAAGTAAGCATTACTAGGAATGAGAAACTGGATGCCTTGTTCAACCTCATGGTATCTTTCATAATTTCTTCCAAGCAAGGAATCTAACTTTCCATAAAAGAAGAAAGACAATTAGATAATGCCCTCAGGTAACTCTAGTCTTATCATATACCTTATTGAAGAATGAATCATGGCACCATATGAAAGGATGCAATTTATGATTTGAAATATTGACTAATGTATGTACCATTTCTTGCAGAATTGGTATGTATGAGTCCAAAAACTGAAGATTAGAGTTGGAATTAACACCTTTCCTAATTATACCTAATCAACCACATTTTTTTCCCTACTCCTGAAATTAGAGCAATTACTGGTTTAGAAGTTAGTAATAACCAAGGGAAGAAACACTCTACCAGAGAATTCAGCAACATTACATGGAGGTAACCAATGCCATTTAGACCATTTAGAGTCTGAAGACAATGAGTCAGTAAGTATTGGGGGTGATAGATCTTGGAAATCAAGAGAAAAAAAGGCTTGATTATGTATTAAGGAGGACGAGTACCCAACTGTTCCCTGGTGAATTTTCATACAAGCTCTAGTTGTGAAAGACTGAGACTCTATGTATAGGCCCAGTAAAAGCTCATAATCCCTAGGAAGAAAGTGTTGGTGACACAGCTGGCTAAAGATCTCTACAATAGCTCATAACCAAAGAAATATGAGAGAAAAAAAGAACTCATATATATAAAACTTTGTGACTACTATAAAAATGATTATGGCTCCAATTATATATATAATCTTCACACATGCACAATCTCTGCAAATCTGTTTATTTAAAATATATACCATAATTGTAATCTATTTCCCCTTTTCCTTCCCTTTATGTTCAGTTCCTTTCTTTTCCATCATTACTATGATAAGAATATGTGATAGTGTTATTTATACTTTGGGATATATTTTGCTGAGTATTAAGACAGATTCCAAGTAAACTGGAGTCAGAATGGACATTATTCAAGGATTCTGGTCTTGGAGTTAGATGCAGTGACTAAAGAGACTGTTTTTCTCCTATTTAGACACTGTTGAAAATGGATTTTCCTATGAAAGGAGATTGCATTGTGTTAGGAGGGTTTTTGTTTGTTTGTTTGTTTGTTTTTTCTGTCATAATAGGAAGAAGATTTTATATGAATTCTGGATTGCTAAAGGGACAATTTCTAGTGGGCCTATTTGGGGACCATCATACAAATATGCTTGCCTTATTTGGGAATGAAGTCCCCATTACGTGGATCTTGGGAGGAGTCAGGGTTCAAGATCAAACAAATAGGATCAAATACACTTATTTCTTTCTTCAGGCACCTGACCTAGGCTCCACCAACTGGATGCCCCAATTTTAATTTTAAGGGAGAGATAAAAATAAGAATTTGTTAAAAATTGGTTGACCATAGTTAGTTACCATGGTAGGAGTGCACAGTGAAAGCAGGTCTATTACCAAGGTATTAGGGGCAGCAGAGCAAGTAAAATATGTGTTCTAACCAGGGAATTCCTCTGATGGAACTTAGCTCTAGTGTTTGATGCTTGACATTCCTATTTTCCAAAATACGATTCTCTAGTTTCAAGTCAATTCCAATCTCAACATCACCTCCAATGGAACACTTGGTCTGACCCTACAGAGCTAATTTAAATGCCACCTCAAAAACTTTGCATTATTATCTCTGTCATTATATGTCTTATATAATTGTTCTATCATATCAACTGTCCAGTTAGAAACAGGACTAAAATTTTCCTGTGGTTAAGACAGTCTAGTCTCACACAGAGCCTGATATAAAGTAGGAACTCTGAAATACCAAAGTGTTTCTAGTAAAGGAATATGGCTGATTTCCTGGCCTTGACCCATTCCAGTTATTAAGTATTGCCTTTCAGCTTGAACTCTTTCATCTAGACTCTGTTCTGTGATGTTAGGGCTGGAAATTTACAAACTATGTTTGCTTTACCAATTGCCTCTCTGTTACTCTTGATCAGCAGCAGAGGAAGCTGTACGGATGGTGGAAGAAGAGGGACTCCCGGCATCTTTGCTTGCTGATGGCTTCCTATTGGCTTCCTGTGGCTTTCAACATCACCCTGGCCTCATCTCACCTCTTTTCCCTGGCAACAGTAGTTTGTTTCAGTAAAATTTTGAGCTGGGTTTTCAGTGTTTTAACACTTGTTGAACCAGCCTTGATGGGCTGCAGTTGCTCAGTATCCCTCTTTAGATGTCTGGGTCCTGGTCCCATGAGGCTTCTCCTCCAAGCAAAGAGACACCAGCACAAGTCAAGCAGCACCCCATCCCAGGTCTTAGCTTCAGCTCTGTGGCGCCTCTGCTCCAAATTTGTGTATTTGCAACCTCCAGCCCTAGGATGGTAGCTGGAACCTGAAGATACTCCTATATAACTTAATTTTCCTTCTTAATTCTTTAATACCTAATTCTTAACTTTTTAAAAAAGATTTTATTTATTATTATTTGAAAGAGAGAGAGTGGGCACATGATGGTGTAGGGTGTGGGGGTGGGGAGAGCAGAAGCGTATTCTGCGCCCAGGAGAGCCCAAGGCAATGCTCAAGCCCAGGACCTGAGATCATGACCTGAGCTGAAATCAAGAGTCAGACACTTAGCTGACTGAGCCACCCAGGCACCACCTCCCCCATTATCAAATTTTATATACAACTGTTCTTGTTGAAATAATTTATTTGATTTTTTTTTTTTCTTCTGACTGGTCCCCGACTGAGATAAACTGCTTCCCAGGGTAGTGGATGCAAAGCATGCTCTATTGTACCCTGAACATCTGTTCTGGCCTATTTAAATCCTAACTAGCTCTGAAAAGTGCATCTTTCTGTTTGTGTGTCTGCATGCGATATATTGACTCAGAGAACTAAAGAAATCAAGGTGCTTAAACCAGTTTGAATTTTATTTTCAGTATTCACAATCAAAATATATAATGAGGATGTTCATGTTTTCCTCTATTTTTGTATTGTTTGAATAATTTACAAGAAGAATCATGTATCAATCAAGGTCCTGCAGAAAACAGATTACATATTCAAATCAGGTAATTTGAGTTGAATTTAATAAAAACACTATTTATGAAAGTTAGCGTAGGGGATAGGGAAAACAAGAGAGATGATGCAGTACCTCAGGATGAGTTATATGGACAGACCCGTTACCACCCTTAGATCTGAAAGGACTAAAACACATAGGGAAACCTGTCAGCAAGAATCACCTGCCAGGACCTTTGGCTGAGGTACACAGTCAACTTGCAGTGAAGGAGCTAGGGGAATAAATCCCCCCCACCCACGTCTGATCTCCTGCCAGGGATCCCCATTAGCGGAGCTCAGCTGGAAACCTGAGGGCAAGGAAATTGCTTCATGAAGTTCACGGAGGTCAGTCTCCTGGGGTTCTAGTTGGGTGGAGAAGGGGGAACAGAGGATCTAGAGGGCTAAATGAAGGATACCTTGCACAAATGGGTTGTCAGTGTAATTGAAATGCTTTTAATGACAGCAACATGTTTAGGAAGAAATTATTTTTGAATCAATGAAGAAAATATACTGGGCGCAGTGAGGGAGTGGGGCAGGAAGAGAAGAGGAGCATATTCGTAAAACATGTCTGGAAGCACAGAAGTTAAATATCAAAGAGAAACACTCTGTCATCTGAAAACATGAAAGGAATGGGAAGCATAACCAATCGAAATAACATTTTTATTTTTAACAATACAGATTTTTTTTTTTTTTAACAAACTTCCATCTTGATTCTAGAAAGCATTTTAGTGCTAAATAGCACACACGCACACACACACAAAAATCACTGGAACAGTTTGACAAATACCTCTACACACATATAACATGTGTATATATGTACGCCTTAACATTTCAAAACACAATATGTGATAAGTTGCAGATCATTTATAATTAAGTTGTTTTCACAGTCCTCTAGAAGAATTTTTTTCCAAGATAGCTGACTGCATAATGTTGTGCATGATTTATTTATAGACTACTAATGAAGACATATCTAATCATCATAATTAATTGATATTTTTGTGCTTTGGGGCCTAATCACAAAATCTTTCATATGCTGGCTCAAAGTAAACCTGGCTATGGGGCAAACATTTAGGACAAACTCTGCTTGTTTTTTCTAATATACAGCTCCATTGTATTGATTTATTTACTCAACATTTCTGGCTGTTATTATATAATGCCAGGGCAAGGAGCCCATTTGGTCAATCCAGTTTTTAAAAGATTTTCTTGAATAAATCAACAAACAAAAAGAAACCAGAGGAGTCATCTATGGCATAGTAGATGAACACTTGAGTTCTTTACATTTCTTATTGTGTTGTGGTATTTTCAGATTGTCATACTATTTATAAGAATTTTGATTATCTTGAAGTCAAAGCAGAATTTTGAAGGAGCTTTACCACTGCAGAATCAAAAAATACATTTTTCCCTTCAGATTCACTTCTTAGCTTTTTTATTTTCTTACGTATGTGAAAAATAATTTAAATTCATTACTATGAAATAGATAAGGTTTTTTTTCATTCTATTATAATTATTGGTAGTTTCTGAGGAAGACCCTCAGAGTACTCTTTCATGTCTGGATACTGGAATACCAAGGAACTACATGAGTAATGATGGATATGGTCAGGTTTAGGGTGTGGATTACAGTTGTAGAATTAGGCTGGTTCTTACCCTTCATTCAGAGGAAGCCCCATATGGAAGGCCTGTCCTGGGATAGGATAGCAGAACCTATACATCTTTGAACAGCTTCCAAAGAAGAGAAAGGGCAGAGTGGAGCCCCAAATGGCTGGCTTTTGCTACCCAAATTTACAAATTCCTTAAATCACTCCACCTCTGAAAAATAGAACAAGTAAAGAGTGAGAAAAAGGATCAATGTTATGCTGATTTGATATCCTTTCAAAAGAGAGTTGGGGATAAGAGATTTGGTTCTGTGACAAAGAAACAGAAAACAATAGTTTGTTTTTGCAAATAGCTTTATTCAATTTTAGCGATTCTTTGAATATTTTAGGATTAAAATATTCTAAGCATTTCATTTTATGTGTTTGCTGGTAATCAAGCAATCTATACCATGGTTGCTGTTCCAAAGGAGAGAGTAGGCACTTGGGTATTAAGATTTCCAACCTGTCCTATTCGTAAAATGTGCAATATAAAGGAATTAGCCATTTTGTGGGTCTAATGGAGCAAGAGTTGTGACTAGAACATGAGTAGATAGATGGCCAGTGTGGTCTTCCATCGTGAATCAGTTTCTTCAAAAGTAGCCAGCTGAACTAGGAAGGCTAGATGATTGGGTGTGGACATGGCAGAAAGTAGCCAAGGGCAACCCACCTACTTTAACAGTCAGTATATTGTATTTTTTCAAGATATTTTGTCACAGAACATCACTTAGCATGTTCAGAACTTACTTTTACCCACACTGGAATGGTAGTGGGTTCATCTTCAATATCTAGGTGTTGAAAAACTGGCATGTACCTATCTGATCTCACTCAGCTGTAGGGAGGGGGCAGTGAGCAGACATCACCAGCAGTCAGCTCTTTCAGGATCCATCTCAGCTCCAGAGAGCTAACTGACCTTTCCAAAGTAGCCCCCATCCAGTTGCTAAGAGAAGTAAGAGTAAAAAAGCTAGCTCACTCAGGCCCAAAATAGGTCAGCTCTCATGGGCAACATTGGTGGAGACTCCATCAGGTCTGCTTCATAATCCTACTTTTCTCCCTTCCCAGAGATGTTAATCCCTAATAAACATCCTGAATCCCAAACTCCACCTCAATGTTTGCTCAGAGAACTCAACCTGTGAAAGGTGCCCCCCATTTTTTTTTTTAATGACTGTGAGCATGCTCTCAAAATGAGATATAAATTAAAATACATTATAAGGCAGTGATCAAATATAACAATAATGGCAATAAATTAGAATATACTCATATATTTAGCTTCTTATTTAGATTGATACAGTTTTTGACCACTCTTACTTTTTAACTAGAAATACTATTTATTTGATCTCCTGCAAATTATAGTGTATCTTCTGGACATTAATTTCTACTGTATTTTCCAGAATTGTAATAACTTTGATAATTAAATTAGTAAATCAGCTAATTTTTTTAATGATTCTTCTGTGTCTGTGCATTTCATTTAAGTCAACTATTAATTGATTCAGTGTTATTTACTTACTTCTATAAAACTTACATTAAATCATTCCACCGAACACCTCTTGAGAAACCACTAGAATAAACAAAAAACAAAAACAAAAACAAAAAAAATTGAATACTCTATCAGTAAGAAGGAAACAGACTAAAGGAGCAATAGGTTAACATAATTGGTATGAATTAATCTGATATAATTTAAAAATTTAAGTATTAGGAAAATTTGTGGTAAGAAGAGGGTACATTTCCAAAGCAATGCATTTATGAAGATGTGATTTATCTATTTGTATTAGTCAGCTTGGACTGTTAGAACACTGCAGACTGTGTGACTTAAACAACAGACATTTATGTCTCACAGTTATGGAGGCTGGAAAGTCCAGGATCAAGGTGACTGCCCATTGAACTCCTGGTGAGAGCCTACTTCCTGGATCACAAATGACCTTCTGTCTGGGTCCTTACACCACAGAGAAGGAATATAATCTCTCTCTCTTCTTATAAAGCCACTAATCTCATCATGAGGACCCCACCCTCATGACTTTCCTTTAAGGCAGATTCTATCCCTAAGTCTTATCTCTCAAAACCATTGCATTGAAAATTAAGGCTTTGACATATGAATGTTGAGGGTACACAATTCAGTCTATACCACTATTCACAAAGGGACATTTTGAGATGAGCAGAAAAATGAGTTTTCCAGATTGTAGAAAAACATTCAGATTCCAACGGGTATTGTTAGGAGAATGCTAAACTGAAAGTCAAGACACCTGCCACTGACTTCCAATGACTTGGCCCAGGTTAGAAAACGTCTAGGACTTTGACCTTCTCTGGGAGTAAGCTGGGGCTAACAAAAGATTTTTCCATGGGGTTGTTATGTATTTCTAAATTAGATAAGAAATACACTGTGTCAAAACAATAATGGAAAATTACAGGTAAGGTATGGAGATGACTTCATCATTTTAGAGATTGACATGTGAGTTAAGTTTTTAAAGCATTCATGAGACATAAAAACTGTTCAGAGAAAGAACAAATTGGAAAAAAAGAAGAGTTGATATGTAAGAAAGGTGTTTGGGGAACTCTCAGAAAGAGAGAGGGAGGGAGAGAAAAAGCACAAGCAGGTTGAGTGGTAGGAGAGAAGCATCCTCTCAGCTGAGCAGGGAGACCAATGCAGGACTCTTTCCTTGGACTCCAGGATTATGACCTGAGCAGGAGGCGGATGCTCAACCAACTGACCCACTCAGGAGTCCCTGGGAAACTCTATTTGAAGCTTTCTACCACTGACTGTCTTACTAACATTTCCATACTCCTTACTGAATATTCTTCCTAGGAAGTTTTATTTCCTTTCTTTAAAATGGAACCTGTCAGATTTTAAACTGTATTTTTGGCATTCAGTTGCTCTTATCACTTAAAAGAGTTGAATGTTTCATAAGCAGTGCTGTCGAAACCGATGGGTAATTTGTTAAAAACAAAAAACAAAAACAAAAACAACAACAAAAAAATGAAACGAGAAAAAAAAAATGTGAGATTGGGAAGAGAGACAGGGCATATCAAGAGACCCTTGCAACTGTGTTAGAGCATTGGGTTATTACTTTCCAGGAATTAATGACGAGAACTATTGGCTGAAATGTGAGAGTAAGGAAAAGAACACAAAGTCGATAGTTAATTGTTTTTCAAGTGTGAGGAAGTATCATTTCCTTAGAACATGACTATCTAATTTTATGGGTACATAGTTAACCTTTAGGGACTGTGCCCAACCCGCATCAGATATTAGTAATAGATGTGCTGCAATACCTTTCATTAGTCCTACAAAGCAGATATTTTCCAAATGAATGTTTTATGTAATTTTATGGAATATAATCAATCACACATTTTCTCCTTTCCTCCCAGTCTTCTTCTGCTTGTTAAACATGTGTCACCCATCTTTAAAAATTATGTAGAAGACATGAAAGTCCTTTACAGCTTAAACAATAAATTGTTCATAGGAGATATACAAGTTCAGCTAGCATAGGAACAGAGACCTGCTGTGTTTTATTCTAACTATAAAGATAGAAATGATCTCCGGTATAGTTTGATAGATAATGATGGAGGTTGCAAAAATTATTTTGACTAATTGTGTTTACCCCTTTTGGTTAAGCTAATTGAAAATCAGAGTGGAATCTCCCTCTAAATAAATTCTGTATTTTATTACATTTATAAAATCATAAAACAGTATGTCATCCTCAATTTTAAAAAATAATTACATTGTTCTTCCAACTGTCAGAATGTATTTTTTGACGGTATATTACATAAAAAGGTAAGCAATCTGATATGGTGACCTAAATGTTCCCAGTTTAACCATTATAAGACTTGGTTCTCTGGCTTCTGTTTGGAAACAGTGAATCAATTGCTTCTTATAACCTGTTTGCCTATGGTAAGGGATCTATCATGACAGCAGACAAAATACTGGAGACTTTTGTTCTATAATAGATCTCAGGATCTTAACTTCTTCATTAGGGTTCTACAGTAAACAAACTTTGATGGAACTAGTATCTTTTTATCCTCCTAAGATAAAAGGAATCATTTAAATCCATTTTGAGAATCCAGACTTTGGTGGTCAGTTGTTTTCTTTTGTTCTCCAAGTTTGCAATTAATGGGGTTTAAATAAAACTTCAGTCTGGTAGATAAACTGGCTTGGGGTTTTGACTTAATTGACTGGTCAGCTTGAAAATTGTCAATCAATTGGTTTGCTTCTACCCTCCCCTTTCATCACCCCCAAAACCCCAGTTGAGCTGTTGTTTACCTGAGTAACTTATTAGCCTGGTTTTATGTATTAGCAAAGCCTCAGGTGAAGAACCATATCCAAATCTATTTGTACTTTGATAAAGCAGTCATTCAATAGAAAGGACCATAAAAGTATTTATTACATTTCTGATGTGTATAAGTCAATAAGAAGCAGGATTCATTGAAATCTAACTGGGTGCAGTATTAGATGGGTGTCAGCTCCAACTGGAAAGTGGAGATCTTTTCTTGCTGGTGAGAAAGCTGCTTCTACATCCAAGGATGCTGAGAAGCAGGCAGCTGGATGAAATCCTGAATCACCTCACACACAGCTGCTGCTTCACTTTCTGCGAGAGCAGGGTTATGCTGATGAAGCCATGAGTGTCTGAAGAGGTGGTGTTGTTGTTTCTTTTTCTTTTGTCTGGCCATCTGTGACACATGGACAAACAGGAATGCATAGCTCTCTCCCTGCAGTACCAAGTACCAAATACTCCTCTAGCACAAATAATTTTGCCTTGGCCAAACTATTTTTCATTATTTGATCGGGTTTTGCATTTTCTTATACCTTTCATCTTGTGTCTTCTGCCTAAAATAATTTTACTCCAATCTTGATTTATCAAAAGACACCAATGGCCACCTTTTCACCAAAACCTTTGCTTGTACCATATACTTACAAATACTTTGCCTTTACCCACCATTATGGGAGTTTTACACATAGTCTTGCATCTTTCTTTCTTTCTTTCTTTCTTCTTTCTTTCTTTCTTTCTTTCTTTCAAGATTTTATTTATTTATTTAACAGAGAGAGAGAGGGAGAGAGAGAGCGAGCCTGAGCTCAAGCAGAGAGAGGGGCAGGCAGAGAGAGAGGGAGAAGCCAGCTCCCTGTCAACTAAGGAGTCCAACGCAGGGCTCAATTCCAGGGTCCTGGGATCCTGACCTGAGCAGAAGGAAGACACTTAACACTGACTGAACCATCCAGGTGCCCAGTCTTGCACGTCTTGCTGTTATTTTAAAGATATGTCCACAAATTCTTTGATACTCCCTGTTACAAAAGATGCAGCTTAATTCAACAGTCTCTTCAGTGGGAGCTGGACTTGGTGACTCTTCTAGTAAATAGAATTTGGAAGAAGTAATCCATTAAGACTTTCAAGAATACATTATAAAGATCTGGGTTTCCTTCTGGGGTGTCATGTCTTGTTCTCTCTGGAATCGCTCTCTCTGGGGGAAACTAATATTGTGAAAAGACTCAGACAACCTTCAGAGAGACTCACATGGTGAGGAGGAACAGAGACCTGCCAAAAGCAGGGATCTTAGAAAGGAATCCTTCCTACTGAACCTTGAGATGCCTCCAATTATAGCTAAAAGCCTGAGTGAAACTTCATGAGAGACCCCAAGGCAGAATTATCCAGCTAAGCCACGTGGAACAGGCCTTGATCTTCAGGAACAGTGAGATAATGTTTGTCATTTATACCGCCAAATTGGGGTAATTTGCTTTGCAGTAAGTAATAGATAACTAATACACTTATATTTCCTTACTTTCTTTTTTATTAAAGTATAAACTTTTTTGTGACTATTGATATATTTTTAATCAAGATAGTACATGCCTATGGCTGTAAAAATAAAATCTCAAAAATTTAATCTCATAAAAGTTTATTATTTACTAACACCAAATCCAATATGGGCATATTTTCTCCAAGTGGTGACTCAGATATTTAGGCTCCTGGTATCTTTTAGCTCCATTGTTCACTAGAGTCACCTCATTTCTTTCCCTGCATCTGTATGACTGAGAAACAAAAACAGAGTAAAAGAGGCATGCTGGCTCTTTAATGTCTTGGAATGGAAGAGATCCATTCAATTTTCACTCACATTTCATTCCATTTAGAACTTAACCACATGGATCCACCTAATAACTTAGGAGGCTAGAAAATACAGTTTTCTTTCATTCCTGAGGAGGAAGAGAATCAGATATGGGAGTAAACTAGTAATGTCTTCCACAGGTTTCTAACCTTTATAACATTTAAGTTAATGTTCTACAGAATTAGTGCTCTAAAGAATTTGTGGAATGAATGGATGAGTAAATTAATGAGTTATCATAGAATAAAGTATTATTTTAAAATTAGCTGTATAAATGTCATTTTCAATATTAATTCAAGTTAATATTAATTCAGTTAAAGAAGTATATTGTGGGCAGTAATGAAGAGTTGGAATTCATTGGAGAGTTTTACGCAGAGATAACATTTTTTAAAAAAATACTTATTTATTTGAGAGGCAGAGAGAGACAATGAAAGAGAGAGAGCATGAGAGAAGAGAAGTCAGTGGGAGAAGCAGACTTCTGCTGAGCAGGGAGCCCAATGTGGGACTCGATCCCGGGACTCCAGGATCATGACCTGAGCCGAAGGCAGTCGCTTAACCAAATGAGCCACCCAGGCGTCCCGAGATAGCATATTTTTATATAGATTATTGAACTTTTACTATCTTGGGTTGGGTTTTCTAGAAGCAGAACAGGAGACAATAAGCAGTATCAGGAGGGAAACAAGAATGTGGCCTCAGGAGAGACCAGCTTCTGTCTTAACCCAATGGGAAGGCTCTAAAGCAAAAATTGCAGCACAGAGTTAGTCCCTGAGGCAGGAGCCAGTCTTTTTAAATCCCAACTGTCATTCACTGGCCATTTTCTATCCTGGAGCTATAAGAAGGCATATAGCTTCTGGAAAAGACAGCACCAGGGAGGAAGGAAAAGTGGAGAAGGTAGGTACAGGTCCGAAAGGAAAGGGGTGATTAAAGAGATAATAAGATGGGGAAAATAAATAAGGAAAGGAAAAAGAAATAAAACCATGTATGCAAGGGAAAAAGAAAGACCAGGGATAATGAGTGTCGGGGGTTAAGGAAGTGAGAAGAGTGAAAGTACAGGGATCTACAGAGCTGTTGTTCTCAAAGAGTGATCCGAGGAGACTTGGAGATCCTGGAGACCATTTTGGAGGTCTGTGAGGACCTTCTTTGCCCCACTTTGTATCTGCTTAAGGTCAGGCTTTCCTCATAAACATACATATGCAATACACTGAATACAGAAGCAAGTATGAGAATCCAGATATTTTATATCAGCTGGGCACTAAGAAGATGTGAAAATGCAAAACAATGCCAGTCATTTTTTTTTTGAAAACTATAGTTATTTTTTATAAATGTTTTATTTTAACATGTAATGTGTTTCTGTTATTTTTAAAAAAACTATTTTACAAACTTCCCCCCCCCAAAAAATAAAAACTTTCCATTATGTTTTCTGTTAAGGAAAATACCAAAATATAACACACAGGAACGAAAGCTCTTTAGGGTTCTCATTAATTTTGGAGAGGAAAAAATGTTCTGTGACCAAAATGTTTGAGAACCATTGCTATAATGATCATCTAGGTTTTGTGCCAAACGCAATGAAATTACTCTTCTACTGAGCTGCTGTTAACTTGGAAAAAAGTATGTTATCATCTGGTTATTTAGTAATCATATTTCAGAGATTCCATTCTGAAGCAAATATCTGAAGTTACTAGAAAAGAAGTAAAATACTCTGCATGACAGCAATTTGCTCATAGCTATGTCAACTCAAAAGTCTTTTCACTGAATGGAATCAAGTCAATATCAGAATGGGCCCAACATAACAGAACGTTGTTTCTCCTACTTTTTGGGGGGTCTATCCTACCCAGTGTTCCATGATCAAACATGATGGACATTTCATAATGTAAATAACAGAGAAATCGAGGCATCCAAAATTCATTAGTAATCCAAGAAATTCTCTGAACTGACAAATTGCTTTTGATGAAGTATGAAACACACTTAAGACATCTTATGTAAAAGAGATAGTTGAGACCTAAAAACAGAGCAGTTGCATCACTATGGACAGAAGGCATTCTAGGTACAAGGTAAACACTGACTCTCAATCCTGGTCCATGCTGTTTTTCCTTAATGCCTTCACATTTCTCATTTTTTCTCTTTTCACGGCCTTGTATTTCCCAGGTCCAATTCTATGGAGGGTCACTCGCTTCAATAACCCCTGCCTCAGGAAAGGCCTCCACCAGCACTATTGCAGCACCGTGTCCCCTCCCATGCCATCCTTGGCTGATCCTCTCAAAGTTCATCTGCAATTGGCAGCCAGAAAAGTTTCAGTGAGCAGGCAGCACAGGCCACAGAAGACATATAGTACATGATTTATTTTGCACATCTATTTAATAATTTTTAAAAGAAGCTACAACTTTTCAAAAATCACAAAATTGCGAGTTATTTTGAAAACTCTCGTGGTTGGCAGTCATTTATGCTACTGTCATTGTCGTTATTCAGGCCAAGTTTTTTTGTTTTGTTTTGTTTTGTCTTATTTTGTTTTGTTTTTGTTTTCATTTTATGTTGTCTTAATGTGGACTTTCATACTTTAGCTTAAAATTAGAAGTGGAGAAATCCAAAGATTTTCTTCCAGATCAACCCTTAAATATGTTAAAATTCTTCCTTTTCTTCAGTTAAAAATGACCTTTATTCATTCTATTAAGAACGATTTTTGAAGAATTAATCAGAGGAAAGAAGACAGATTTAAAAGATGATAGAAAAATCTGAAAGCAAGCAAACAAACAAATCCATTGACATAGATGTTGTCATAGTGTACAGTAGATATCCATCACAGTTGTAACAAGTTACTGAAAAAGTGACATTTGGTGCTTGAAGGCAGTTTCTATGAAGAAAAATGTTTTGCCATACAATAGGTACTATGATAAATTTGGGCAAGATCATACTTTGCTAGATATGAGAGGAAATCTTAGTCCCATGGTCATTATCACCACAATCCTTAAAAAATAAAAACACAATATATAAAGCATGAAGATACATTCACAGCCCCCAAAACGCGTGACTGATTCAGATTAGCAGAAACAGGCAGCTTCCTGTCCCATTGTACTAATGGGAGTGTTAGATCTCATCCACTGCAGATGTGTGCTGTGAGTGCACAATTAACTTCTACTGAGATCCATAATCAGGGATTGTTTCTAGTTTTAAATTTAGACTGTTTATCAGAAGAGGCTTTTCACAGGCAGCTATAAGCCAAGAGAACTTATTTTTCCCCCAGCTTTATTGAGATATAATTGACTTAACATTATGTAAGTATAAGGTGTACAGTATGAGGACTTGTGAAATGTTTACCACAATAAAATTAGTTAACACTTCTATGACTTCACATAGTTTTCACTTTTTGTGTAATGAGAACATTAAAACTCTACTCTCATAGCAACTTCCAAGTATACAGTACAGTACTTTAACACAGTCACCGTGCTGTATGGTACGTCTCTCACACTTACTCATCTTATAAAGGAAAGTTTATAGCCTTTGATAAAACCTTCTCATCCCCCTCACTTCTGGGCCTCTTAAAACCACTAATCTACTACTGTTTCTATAAGTTCAACTTTTCTGAATTTTTTTTAATTTGGCAAAAAATTATTTAGAGATAGATTTTATTTTTACAAAAATTTCATAGACATTGTGATGTTTTGATATGTTCAAATACTTTTGATTTACTTTGGATAAAAATTCATTATATTAATGAATTTGCCATATTGGCAAATCAATTATAGGGAGGAAATTTCAATTAGATTTAAAAAGTTATTTTAATATAAGGATAACACAAATACTCATGACAATATTCAATGAAAAATTGCTAGGTAAAGGTCTTTTTTAATCTATATAAGATTAGCTTATCATAAATAATGCATTATCACACCAAAATACATTTTAAAATATATTAAATTTCTTCCAGATCTCTTCATTGCTCTATTAGTATTCTTAATGTATTCTTTTTTTCCTCTTTAGTTTCAGGTCTCATTCCATTTAAATCATCATAAATTCTCAATTAGTGAAAATTTTATTGCAAAGCTTTGACTGAATTGCTGAGAGTATTGGTCCCTTTTAATTTTGAAATTAAATTATAAACTGTTTTGTTACATGATAGAGCTAATAGAATTGGGACAATAATTAAGTAATATTAAAATAAATATATATTCAGTAGTGATTTTATAATTTTCACAATTTTAATTTATAGTCTCTCTCTCTCTTTATCTCTCACATACACACCCCAAATGAGAAAATGTGGAAATAGATTCACATAGGTTAAGTAACAATGCTAAAAATCACAAAACTAATTTCCTTTAAATTCTCTTTGATAGTAAAACAAATTGGATTTCTCCTTGCTTTGAAAAATTTAGTGAGAAAATGACAATTAGAGACAGACCCTTATACTCTAAGTAAAAGACTTAGTTGTATAGAAGTTATGTGTTTCTTTAAAAAGGAAAAAAAAAAAAAATCCTGAACCTCTAGCCACTGGCTTTCTCTTTTGCAAAGCTGGTTAGTATTGTCTACTTTACAAAGGTGTGAGGATTATATTCTGAAAGTCCTGTTTTACCCAGGTGTATTTTTGCCTGTGCTTTTTAATTTTTTTTAAAGATTTTATTTTTTATTTGAGCGAAAGTGAGCAAGAGAACCTAAGCAGGGGCAGAGGGAGAAGAAGAAGCAGACTTCTCACTGAGCAGGGAGCCTGATGCAGGGCTCGATCCCAGGATCCCCAGGATTATTCCTGAGCCAAAAGAAGGTGCTTAACCAACTGAGCCACCCAGATGCCCCTTTCCCTGTGCTTTTTAAATGGATTGGGGCAATAAATGAGAAGCCAAAGGGGGAAGACATCCATCTGCCATGCTGTGCAGGCAAGGAAACAACTGTACTAATGATCAGTTTGGGCTGCAGAAACTCAGCTAGATAGTAAAAGCTAATGTTGTCCCTCATAGGAGTGATCAGTGAGGTTCCATGACAAAGAAAAGGGGTTCCACACACCTGGAATTTAGATAGATTACCAAATTTGTTTTCTACTGCTGTGTAACACTTTTATACATATTTAGTGACTTAAAGCAACACCATATATTATCTCACAGTTTCGTTAGGCCAGAAATTCGGCCATGGCATAACTGAATCCCTGCTCCAGGTCTCACAAGGTTGAAATAAAGGTGTCTCCTGGGGCTGTAAACTTGTCTGAAGCTCAAAATCCACTTTCAAGCTCTGATTGTTTGTACAATTTATTTTCTTATAGATATAAGATAGAGGAACTTGGTTTCTTGAGTTCATTTATTATTCTCTGCCATATAACCCTCTCCACAACATGGAAATTTGATTTCTTTAAGGTCAACATGAGCGCATCTACTGCTGCTCTGTATCTTTTAACTAGATCCTCTTTTATATGCTTCACCTGATTAGGAGAGACCCACCCAAGGTAAGATTTTTGATTAACTAACACAAACTCAATTGAATAGAGACCTTAATTATATCTTCAAATTCCCTTGATCTTTTCCATATACAGTAACCTAATCACATGAGTGCTGTCAGTATATTTGTAAATCTTACCCACCCACAACCTAAGGGGAAGGATTATAAAATGGGGTCATGTTATAGTTTCATCATAGTTGATAGATATTACAGCTGTCATCTCGTGATCTCCTGGACTAAGCCCTGATTAGAATAAGCAACTGTTTTTAAACATTTTTAATGCAATTGATGAATGCATAGCCATGACGTATTGCAATCTAATGCAGATACACACATATATATGTAGGTATAAATCAAAACATCTAGGATTATGATGTATAATTCACTCTGCTATTTTCTAGTCCAGTTTAACCTATCCCACTACACAGTTAAATGTTAGTTGTACTTTCTTCAGCAAATTGAGATCACAAACCATTTAATGTAAAAGATTTCTAAAGGAAGTAAAGAAACACTGGACTAGGACAATCATTGTAGTTCTATTCCCTTGTCAGTGACTGTTTTAAGAAAGCTAAGCATTTAACCCCTAAAAGAGGAGGGACTAAAAATTCAGAAGGAATGAGTTTACCAGCAGGATAATTAGTAGGGAAATTGGGGCATTTAAAAGCAAAGAATCTGGAATACATGAGAATACATGCAGAATTTTTTATAAGTATAAATGGAAGACACATTACTAATTAATATTTTGTTATTCCACTATGACTGTCCTGGGTTTTTAGTAAGCTTTTTTAGTGTTGATGGTGTTGCTATTCTTTCTATATATTCTAATCAATTGAGTAAGGCAATATTGTGGCTGAAGCCTTGTCTCATTTCATTTACTTTATGCTCCCATGCTTAGGAATGTAATGGGAGACCTGGAAGCTGGTGTCATGGTTTTATGCACACAATGGCAGTACCAGTTGTCTGAAATTCAGATTTAGAGGATCAAATTAGAGTACCATGTGAAGAGTAATTGTATAAGTGTCAATCTTTTGGGGGGCTCATTAAATTATGATACTTAATTAGCATCAATGTCAGTGAAAGAAAAAAAATATCCAAAGCTTTCCTAAAAGCTGTTCATATTCAAATATATGTTGATTGATAGAAGCCTATTGTTTCTCTGTGCCTGGTAATGTTCTTCACTGCATATATTACCTGGAGACTTCACCAAACACTGAGATATTTGGAACTCTAATGAAAAAAAAGCTTCTGCTGTTAGAAAGTACAATTTTATGACTTAGACTTAGTGACTCTCTCTATCCATCTACCGAGCATGTATCTACAACATGATTGATTTCAACACATTCTTTACTAGCTGGTTATTGGTCACAGAATCCCATGAATAAAAATAAGAATCTATTTATTGGTCGGCATATCAGAACATGTTAGGAAGTCATGCTTTCAATTTATGAAGTATAGTCTTGAGTACATTCCTAGGTAATATGGAATAATAATAAACATGTAACTAAGAGATTTCTTACTTTACGTGGACTTATCCAATATAATTCAAATTAATTTTATAAAATACTTAGTAAGTTATTACTAAATAATGCAAAAAGTTAGGCCAGGAATAATATTAAACTTTCAAGAAACCATGCTGCTTATTTTAAGTAAGAGTGTGAATGGAAACATGATCTAGTCACGTCTTACTTGAGCCTTATTATGGGCTACATAAAATGTATTAGTTCTATAATATTTGTAAACAAAAAAGTCACTATAACTTCTTTTGCAGAATAGGAAGGAACAAGAAATTATGAAGTTTATTCAACAATTCATATAGTAGATAATCATGACCAGTTTCAATGCATATTTGTACGATTTGAGATGAGTAGGTTATAGTGATCATAGTGATCCTACAGCAGGGTAGAGTATAAAGAACAAAGAGAAAAGTTAAATAAAAATCAAATGTATTCATTAGGAAGCACAAAATGTATGGCATGTTTTTATTTAGCTTATAAATACAGTGTTTATCAAAGCCTTTAGCATATGACCAAAATGAATTCTTTTCCTGTACTCTCAAATGTTTTTAAAGTCATCAGAAAAAGAATAATGCAGCATCAGAGAATAGGCCTAGAAATAGAAAAGAGAAGTAGAGAAAAACACAAACAAGTGAATCTATAAACCAGCAATCTAAGTCCTAATGAGAAAGGAAAACTATAAGAATAGATTCAAATAAAAGCTACAGTTATAATATAATATTAACCTCCAAACAGAATGTAATTAAGTGTAGAGGCAAGACCTAGTTCCATAAATAGCTATCCATAATCATATACAATTGGCATGCCATTATTTTCTATTAGAAAAAAAAGTAAATGAGAATAAAATATAATATTAAATGTCTGATAGAATTGAGCTCTTAATTAAGTCTTCAACTGAATTAAGTAAGCATTTTCTTTCACTTTTTCTTTATGTGTCATGTATAGGCTGTTAAAAATGCTTGGCATAATTACAGTCAAAATAGATGTATTTTTGCCTGTTCTGAACAACATGAAGTTTGGCAGGAAATGAAGCACCCAAACCACAGCCAAATTACTGAATCCTTGAATTTCTCATGCACACAAGAAAAACCTATGGTCTCTTAAGCTGGAAAAATAATTATACTTTTGTGACTTCTCTGTCCAGTACATAGTTTACAACAATAACTTCCTGTCACATCCAAAATAATCCTTTACTGGCATTCAGCTGTAAGCAGTAGTTTAATCTACTGAATATTTATTATAGGATCCTTGTTAATGTTTCCTATATTAATAAATGTTAAAGAATTGTTTAAGTCCTTCACTATTGGTAAAAGGTGACTTTTTCCTCCAAACTGGTCACATTTCATTAGACTGTTACACTTTGGCTTTTTAAAATAAGCTTGAAATTTTTATATTTCAATTCCTAGAAAGGCTCCATTTTCTGGCTGAGGGAAAACATCAGGAAATATGTAACCTTTCACAACTAAGTTTTACATTACAAATCCAGTGTCCATTGTGAGTAGCCAAGTAAGTATCCTTGCACCTCATGACCATTCTAGAGCTGCTTTGAAAGATTTAGTTGCCTCAATTTAATTTCTAGTGAATATGCTGTATTTATTCTTTCAAACTAAAACCATGCCTTGCTAAGTCTTAGCTGGGTCTACAATTAAATGATTTATCAAGAAATAAACAGCTCTCTGAGTCTTAGTTGTGTGTGAATATTCTAGTTCATTTGGGAAGTTTTTGCTCTCTTCTTTATTTTCTAAGAACTTTAAAAAGAGACAAAATATTATAACTCAAAATTTTCTATTAATATATCATAATTATAAAAAAGTCAGAAATTGACTAAATTATGAAATTTTATAGTAAACTATGTTTTACCTATATTAAAAAACAAAAATATTTAGGACTTCTGATTCTGGCCATGATGAAGTAGCTTGTATTATTGCTATTATAGGAGCTTCTTCTTTTTGTCATAAACAACTATAAATACTGGAAATACATATAAAACAACTTTTTGAGACATTATATAGTAGGGTACCACAATTGTTTTTTTTTTTTAAACGTTTCAAATTTTAAAGATTTTATTTATTTATCAGAGAGAGAGGGAGAGAGAGCGAGCACAAGCAGACAGAATGGCAGGCAGAGGCAGAGGGAGAAGCAGGCTCCCTGCTGAGCAAGGAGCCTGATGTGGGACTCGATCCCAGGACAATGGGATCATGACCTGAGCTGAAGGCAGCTGCTCAACCAACTGAGCCACCCAAGCATCCCGGGTACCACAATTTTTAAGAAAAGGACAACATATGAAGTGAGCCACACATTCACCTTGACTTTCTCTCATAAATCATTTTCCAAGTTGTATAATAAATTAGAGGTTACGCTGAGAGCCACTTGAATGAGGAAGCAGAGTTTGCTATTCAGGCTTGGTAAATGAGGCTGAGTTTGGGTGGCAGTGGATAGAAAAAAAAGGAACCATGAGAGACTCTTAATCTTAGGAAACAAACTGAGGGTTGTTGAAGGGAAGAGAGGTGGGAGGATGAGATAACTGGGTGATGGACACTGGGGCGGGTATGTGTTATAATGGGCAGTGGGTATCATATAAGACTGACAAATCACAGTCCCGTACCCTTGAAACAACTAATACATTATATGTTAATTTAAAAAAAGGTAAAAGGAATAAAACAATGAACAGTCATAATTTTACAATCCTATTTAAGAAATAAAACTTTACCAGTGTAGTTAGAAGAAGAAGAAGAGGAGGAGGAGGAGGAGGAGGAGGAGGGAACCACAAAGATTAAATCTCAAAATTCTGCTTTAAAACTCCCAACAGATCCTTGGCTAACTCATAAGTTATGCATACACAAGGCAAGACTTCAGGAGGCATAGCAGAGCTGAATAGAGATTTCAGAAGTCACAAACTACTTTGGATGCATTAGAGTCCAAGCCTGGCCAGAATGGAATGAACCTGATGAACCATCCAGCCATTAAGTCAAGACTTCAAAGGGCCAAACTCTTGTAGTCAGGGCTATACCTAAGAAGTAAGAAGTAAGGACAAAATTAAGATGGACCTGCTCCAGAAGAGATTAAAGCCAAGCCTTGAAGTGACTAAATTGCCTACTGGAAAATAAAATAACTTTCTTCAGAAGAATGTAACATAATCTAGAACCTCAGCAATAGCCAGCATCCAATACAGACTCACTAGGTATATAAGAAACAAGTGACAGATATTCAAGAGATAAAATAGTCTGTAGTCACAGACCCAAGGAGGAATTAGATGTCAATGTTAACAGCAAAACTTCAAATATGATTAAATGTTAAGCTTTATATTAAGGAATATACAGAAAAAGGTGAACCCAAAGGACTAACAGATGAAGTAATTAAAAAGAGAATAAGACCATTAAAAAATGATCAAAAGACAATTTAGAATTAAAAAAATACAGTATCTGAAATAACTCTTTGATAGCTCTTGGTATTTTTTTGTTGTTGTTGTTTTTTAAAGATTTTATTTATTTATTTGACAGAGATCACAAGTAGGCAAAGAGTCAGGCAAAGAGAGAGAGGAGGAAGCAGGCTTCCTGCCAAGCAGAAAGCCCGACGTGGGACTCGATCTCAGGATCCTGAGATCAGAAGGCAGAGGCTTAACCCACTGAGCCACCCAGCTGCCCCTGACAGTTCTTGGTTTTAACCAGCATTGTAATTACTGCAATTCAGTGGGGGAAAGGAAATTTCTTTAAATAAAAGGAGCTATAACAAGTGGATAGCTGCATGGCAAAAACATAGACCTTGACTCATTGCATTTAATTAACAAGAATCAAATCTGAAATGAATGAAAAACCCAAATGTGAAAGTTAGAATAATAAACTTCTATAAGCAAACATATGAAAACATCTTCATACTTTGGAGAATGCAAAGATTTTAATAATATACAAAAGGTCCTGACAATAAAAGGAAAAGTATAAATTTGGCTTTATCAAAATTTGAAATTTTGCTCATTCAAGATACTATTAAAATTGTAAATTCAAGGCAAATACTGGTAGAAAATATCTCTAATACATATGTCTGACAAAGACTTTTATCCAAAGTACATAAATAACTCTTACCATAAGTTTGAAAAAGACAAGTTTTTCTTTTTTAACACACACAACACTTGAATAAGCATACACACAAAAAATCAGAAACAAAAAGAATATGAATGGTCAACCACATTGTTCTGCAACATCATTCATCATCAGGAAATGAAACTTAAATTTATAAGTTAGAGTTAAAGTATAAACTAAAACATACTTTCCAGATTTGGTCAACTAAGCAGACTGGCAACATCAAAAGTTGGCAATGATAGAGAGCCATATATCACTGGTAGTAGCTTGAAAAGCATAAGTAATTTGTAAAATGTTTGATAGTATTTTATAAATTGACACAGTAATTCCATGACTAGTTATATACCCCAGGGGGAAGAAAAAGTACACTTTACTAATTCATGACCAGTTTCTTCAGAATAGGCCACTGCTAGAAATAACCAGGCCCAAACTAAAAAAACAGAAGAATGGATAAATAAATCATAGTACATTCACTCAGTGGAATACTACACAGAATTTAAAAAAAAAGATTAAGATATTGGTACACATAACAACATGGATAACCTTCAAAAAACGTTGTTTATTGAAGTAATTGAAGCCAGGCAACAAAAACATTGTGAGACTCAGTTTATTTTAGGTAAATAAAGGGAGAAGAAAAAAATATATTTATGGAAATAGAAACTATAAAAAATGATTACCTCTCTGAGGAGCAAAGGAAAGGGAGATAATTGACACAAGGAAACATTTTAGGTAATGGAAATAACCTTATCTTGATCTGAAAACAGTTACATGAGTATATGCATATACAAAATTCATTGACCTATATACTTAAGATTTGTACATTTATAGGTCAATTATATGTCAGTTATATTTCAACTTTAAAAATTTATCCTATAGCTGTAACAGTTATCCAGAAACTTCAAAACAACTGATTGTGACTTCAAATACTAGCGAATAAGAAAGTATCTAATTTAACCACAAAAAGAAAAAAAAAATGGAAAAACAAAGTGAACACATGTGGGACATCATCAGATGATCTAATATATGCTTAATTGGAGTCTCAGGAGGAGAGTTGAGAGAGAATGGGACATAAGTGATACTTGAGGAAAGAATAAGCCAAGAATTTTTTAAAACAAAGAAATTAATCCACAGTCTAAAAAATGACAGTGAACTTTTTCTAACCAGGAAAAAAAAATAAAGAAAAATAATTAACACATATTATGGTCAAAAACTGCTAAAAACTGTAAAATAGATTGTTAAAAACATCAAGAGGCTAAAAGACACATTACCTTCAGTGGAACAGGAGAAATAAGTCTTGAGTTTTCTACAACACGGTGGAAGCCAAAAGACAGTGAATAGTTATCTTTAAAATGGCAAAAAAGGAAAAAAAAAAAAGCTCACTTAGAATTCTATATTTATTTAAAATACTTTTTTAAAAAATTTTATTTACTTATTTGAGAGCAAGAGCAAGAGATAGCACAAATGTAGGGGGAGGTGCAGAGGGAGTAGGAGAGGCAGGCTCCTCGATGAGCAGGGAGCCCCATGGGGGCTCATTCCCAGGACCATGGCTGGGATCATGACCTGAGCTGAAGGCAGATGTTAATTGACTGAGCCACCGGTCTATATTTTAAAGATAGAATATATCTTTAAAGTAAGGATTATAAGTCTTTTTTTTTAAAGCTGAGTATCTGTCACCAAAAGACTTGCACTACAAGAAATCTTAAAGTTCTTTAGCCTAAAAAATTATCTCATATGGAAGCATGAAAGTGCAAGAATGAATTAGCAGCATAGAACGAATATATGTGAAAATGTGCGGGAAAATTGTTTAAAACACCATGAATTTTAATGTTTTATGGAGTTTATAACATATGAAGGAATAAAACATATGAGAAAAATAGAATAAAGATATGCATTATAGATGAAATTAAACACTGGGTGTTGTATGAAGTGTTGAATGACTATATTATACACCTGAAATTAGTATTACACTATGTGTTAACTACCTGAAATTCAAATAAAATTTTAAAAAATAAAGTAAACTCTTTTGAAGGATTTTACATTGTTTGGAATATGGCAAGAATAACTATATACAGTAGACAATAAGGTAAGAATGTATGTAGTAATTTTAGTGTAATTAGTAAAAAAAACTAACAGAAGGTATAAAATGGATTAGTGTAAAATTCTTGATTCACACAAAAAGAAGACAATAATAGAGAAATAAAATAACAAAAATACCCTTGGCACAAATAGAAAGGAAAATCAGTAGTGCCAAACCTTTTTCATCAAAAATTACATTAAGCAATACTTAAGAACATCTGACATAAGTGCAAAACATACTTCTAAAGCATAACTGTGTATTAAATATTCAAAAGTCCAGCAGCTACAAATAATTCTTAAAAATTAAAGAAAAAATGGATTTTTAAAAGATTTATTTATTTATTTGAAGGGTAGTGCTGGAGAGAATCCCCAAGCAGATTCCATCCTGCCCAATTTGAGGCTTCATCTGTGGCTACCATCAGGGACCAGACATGGGGCTTGATCGCCCACCCCATGAGATCATGACCCATGAGATCATTACCTGAGCTGAAACCAAGAGTCGGTCACTCAACTTTCTTTCTAAGCCACCCAGGTGCCCTGAAAAGAGACAGATTTTAAAGTCTAGTTTCCATTCTCATGTTTAACTGTCATGTTCAATTTATTGTGTAAGTATGCTATATTATTATGAACAATAGGTGATATGCTGGATGGATATACTTGAGATCATAGGAAATGCAATCATTCGTGAAGGATAAATATGACATAAATATACCTGTACATTAAGAATATTCTATATTTTTCACATTTTGCTTTAACATTTTTATCACAGTTCAACAATTTTGTTAAGTAAGCATTTGTCTATCAGTGAACATTTGTGTATCAGCAAATTGCTACTGATTAAGTGAATCTGGTATCCCAGAAAGATAGTGCCTTAATGTGATATTGATATGAATCAGAGTTCATGAATACAAACAATACTGTGTGAAATCAATTGATGTAGAGTTCCAGTCAATGGCCCTGTTACATTAAACCTATGAAACACACTTGAAAACTTTTCCATAGTCCTTAAGCAAAATGACCTTCATTGTTCAGTCAGTTCAAGCCTCCACCTGCCCAGACTTGATAACTCTCTAGGATTCTATGAATTTTTCTTCCTAATTTTTCTTTATTTTTGGGTAGAAACCTTTTTTTAAATCATCTCAGAAATACAAAGTTACAAAATTTTGATAATTATAAAACTATTGTTGTATAATACAGAACACTTAATTATTAAATTGTGAATACAGTTATTTTTCATCAGTTGAGATATATTAAGAGAATTGAAAGATAATGTAAGCAAAATACAAAAAATAAAATAAGGGAAGCAAGATTTTGCAGTGTTTAGAGACTAATTCTTTTATCAACTTCTAAAATACAAACAGCTTGGTAAAATATGAACAGCTATTCTGATAGTGTATTACTTCTCATTGCTTCAGCAAAACTATTTTTGAATCTACAAAGCTTTTGCCACTATCCTATTCATGGGAAATCTATCACAGTTCTGCAAATCACTCAAATTTTGTAGGAAATTATAATGCTGAAAATGATCACACAAGGCCTCATTTTAGCTTCAGCCTAGTTCTGCTCTCGGATATCAGAATATGATGCAGGTGTTTAATCCTGAAAGGACTCTATAAAATTTATTTCTTACTACCAATGAGGTAGTCATTCTTTTTCAAAAGTCATCAATTTCATATTAATCATGATTATATCTTATGCAATTTTTACAGTTACAATATATTAAAAAGTTCGCCTTTCTAATTATTTAAAGTCAATATTTTTATATTTACTGCTAATATTTAATAGCAAAATATTACATTTTGAACATATTCTATTTCTAAATCTGTCTGCCTTGAGGTTGAACGTTGTCACAGTTTGCTAGAGAATAAAGTAGGGTAGGTAATTTCAAAGGAAGGAAAACTCTATTGAATGAAGTTAGGGAGTGATTCGTAAAAAAAAGTAAATGAACCTGAGAAATGAGAACACACATACTTTGTGCAAGTAACAGCTACTCTTGTTGGCCATGGCTTTACGTGTAATTTTGTAATTACCTTAAAAAGAAAAGCTTACTTTTTCTGCTGATTGATTGATTGATTGGGAGCCGGTAATGACCACTTCTATCAAAGTCAAAACTTATTTAAAGGTAACATTTGTGGGCATGTACTTTTAAATTTTCTTTTCAGCTAAGGCAAATGAAAATTTTAAGATATTAGAAAAATACGTTTCAAATACTGCATGTTCCAATAACTCCATAAGATTGCATTAAAATGAGTAAATTGACCTAGTAGGCACTAAAGTAAAATTAACAATTGAAAGTTGACATTTAAGATATTAGAAGATATTGAAATAGATATATTTCATATGGAAGATTTGATTCCCAAAATACTAATTAATTTCATGATTGCTATAAAAGTTTTAGATCAACTATGTATTAGAATTAGATTTAAGTCAGAAACTAATTAAGGTTTGTTATAATTATATGCATTCTTATATAGATTCTCACTTATCCACCATGACCAGATTTCTGATTTTATAATCCAGAGACAAAATTTGCTAAAATTCCCACATGAGATCAGGATAAAGTCAAGCAAATATAGGAAAACTTTGTTTCTTCCGCCTCACTCTCTCTGTTGTGAAAAACGGGCTGCTAAGAGAATTCAGCTTTAAGGAGCACAAAGTCTTGTCATTTTCTAGTAATTCCTGTCATTAGGGTGATATTATCAGGAACAGACCCATTTTGAAGGTCACTCCTGTAGTAATTCCTGCATTTTAAATTCTTAAATTTTATGAATTAATCAACTATAAAAGGCCAAATGTATTTGAGCTATGGTTTCTCACAATTCTAAAATTTCTAACATAGCTACCTCTACTCATAAGACACATTCAGAACTGGTCACGTAATGTTTTTTGGGAAGAAAATCTCTGTACCGACTTCAGCTCGATACGAGAGTCAAGATAATCCAGCATGTAGAAACAAGTTCTTGAGATCATGTGGGCAAAGAGACAGTATCTGAATTTTTAAAAGATTTTTTATCAGGATTTGTAATTCTAAGGATTTGGGCTTGACAGTTCGACAATTAGTTCCAGCTGTGCTAGTGGTGGGGCTTTCGATAGTTTCATAGTAGCCCAAATTCTTCGTTTTCTCAACATTAAAATGAGTTTATTAATTTAGAAAGGAATTGATTAATTTCAATATAAAAAACATCATGCGGGGCACCTTAGTGGCTCAGTCGTTAAGCGTCTGCCTTCAGCTCAGGTCACGCACGATCCCAGTGTCTTGGGATAGAGCCCCACATCGGGCTCCCCCGCTCAGAGGGAAGCCAACTTCTCTCTCGCCTACTTCCCCTGCCTGTATTCCCACTCTCACTTTCTCTCCCTCTGCCAAATAAATAAATAAAATCTTAAAAAAAAAAATCATGCAATGAGTAAAAACAAAGAAAGTATGGTGGTATAGGAATATTAAAATAGGCATATCATAATACCCTAGGATGAATAAAGCAAGAGTCTCAGGACTATTGAGAAACAAGAACTTAGAAAGATATTAGTGATGCACCAAGGATATGGCCAGTGTTATGTGAGGATACTGGGGCTTACACTTGCACTTCTGTCTAGCTCTTCGTTCTTTCTGTAGCTCTTTTGCTCTGCCTCATTTATACAACATGGATTTACATCACTCTCTAATTCTACCAATAGAAATATAGTATTTTTAACAATCTCTAAAATAATTTCAAACTTAACTTAGTAGTTTACTGTCAACAGTGATATGATAATGTAATTTTTCAGCCATTTAATAAATGTTGTCTGAGTCTACAAATGTGTAAGAATAAGTAGATAGAAAGGTAAATAGGTAGGTAGGTAGATAGATTTATTATGAGAAATCAGCCTACATGGTTATGGAAGCTGAGAACCCCCATAATCTGCCATCCTCAAACTGAACAAGCAGGGAAGCTGGTGGTGATAATTCCACACTGAATCTGAAGGCCTGAGAGCCAGAGGAGCCAATGGTGTAAATCCAGGTGAAGCCCAGAAGACTGATGTCCCAGCTCAACAGGAGGCAGGAAGTAAAATGGCTGAATTCTTTCTCTACTTTTGTTCTACTCAGGCCCTTAAGAGATTGGGTGATGTCTCTAGTTGCCTTAAATCTACAGATTCAAATGCTAATCTCATCTAGAACATCCTTCCTCACAGTGGAAATAGTTTAATCCAGCCACCCCCATGCCAATGAAGTCAACACTCAAAACTAAATATCACACTACCACAATGAAGTGATCAGATCTGGCATCATTATTGGTGGGACAACCTAGCAATATGCGCCTTCTGCATAACACAATAAAAATGCATATGGCCTATAAAGTATAATTTTTCTGCTACAACATGTATCTTCATAAGGCAAATTAACTTATACTTAATTGGTAAATTAGGGAGTAAGGTCAATGGAATATAAAATGTGTGATGGTTCATTTATGATTTTTCTTAGTCAAGAAGAGCAGAGTAGAATTGTTACCTGGTCTAACGTTGCCAGAGAAAATCCTGTCTCAAAGAAGAGAAGATCCTCGGCGCTTAAGGCAGAAAGTTCTCAGCATGTATAGAACCAGTCAGGAAAAGTCAGTAACAGGTACATGTGTATTCAGAGGTGGGCTGAGGAATAAGGATGGGACATTATCACAATTATCTGCAATCATAAATATATTCTCCCTTCATTTCTTCTAATAAAATCTTTATATTAAAACTTTCCATATTTAGTACTGCAATTCATATAGGATAAGATTTTGCATATGGTCTGCTAGAAATGTCAGTTTGTGATTTTGTAATATACGTATACCATACCATTTAGGTGGCTTCATTTATTAAAGAGACTGCACTCTTTCCCTTGCTCTACAGTGTCTCCTTTGTCATAAATTCTATTGGTGTGGGTTCATTTCTAAATCCCCTGTTATTTCATTGGCCTATTCTGTCAGTCCTGTTCCTGGAAGATATTTTCTTTAGTAGTTTAAGATTTCCAATTTGTACTTACTCAAGTTTCTCTTAACTATTCCTGCTCCTTTACATTTCCAAATAGCACTTAGAATTAGTTTGTTATTTTCTAGGCCCTCCAAAACAAACAAACAAACAAACAAAAAAACACTAGGATTTTTACTGAGATCATACTACATCTCTGTAAAGTTTGAGAATTGTCTTCTAATTCATTGGACATAGTATAGCCGGTTATTTATAATCTTTCCTCATACCTCTCAATGTTTTGTTGTTTTCTACATATGGTTCCCACATAACCTGCGTTAGACTGATATGATTGTAAAATGGCATTATTTAAAAAATAATTCTTGTTAGTTGCTAGTATATGTAACAATTGATTTTTATAGTAACTTCATGTCCAGTCCAGTGATATAACTCAATTTACTAATTTTAGTAGTGTGAGTGTGTATTCTTTTGAACTTTCTATGGGAAAATCGTGTTGTCTGAACATAGGAAGATTTTTATTCTGGATATCATCATGATCATCCTGTTATTACTATTTGGTTTATTGCACTGGGTAGGACTTGCAGGAAAATGTATAAACAGGTCATAGGAGCCATCCTTGTTTCACTCTAGAACTCGGAATCCTTCATTTTACCACTAAATTTGTTTGCTATTTTTAAAAAATAGATGCTTTATACCAGAATGACAAAATTCCATTTTATTTCTAGTTTTCTATTATTTAAAACTGTGAAAGGGTTTTGAGATAATTATTATAATTTTTTTCATTATTTTGTGTTAAATTTGAAAATCACATTGATTTGCTTTAACATTTTAATCGACCCTTGAAGTCATGGAATAAATATAACTTTGTACAACATAATGTCTTTTTGAGGGGGCATGGAAAGGGCAGGGAGAGAGGGAGAGAGAGTATCTTAAGCAGGCTCCGTGCCCAGTGCAGAGCCTAACAAAGGGCTTGATCTTACAATCCTGAGATCATGACCTGAACTGAAACCAAGAGTCAGATGCTTACTGACATACTGCCTTTTTAATTAATTGATGAACTCCTTTTGATAATACTTTCCAGGATTTTTATAACTATTCAGGAGAGATACTGGTCTTTTAAGGTTTGGGGTATCAAGCTGTGCTGGGGTCATAAAAAGAGATTGAAATAGTCCTACTCTTGAATTTAAGTAGGCAGTTTTCTAAGATTGGTATTTTTTTTTTTTTTTTTTTTTTAAGATTGGTATTTTTTATTTATTTGTTTGCTTAAAGATTTTCACTTGGAGTTTTATCTGAAATGTTATTTTAATTAAATTCAACTATAAAAAGACTCATTAGATTTTTATATCCTCTACCAATTTTGAGAAAACTATATTTTTCCAGGAATTTTGTTTAAGTTTTCATATTTATTGGCATAAAAGCAACTTATCTTTTTTTTTATTATTTTTGGCCCCATGATAACTCCATAAAACAAACTACCTTAAAGATTATTGGCTTAAAATATACATTGCTTTTTGTGCATTGAATATGTATTCAGTGAATGACATATATTCATTAGTTTTAGAAGTTTAAATGTAGATTTTTAATTATCTATGTAGAAATAAATCATCTTCAAATAAGAAGAATTTTGTTTCTGCTTCTCCAGTCTTACACATCTATCATCTATCTATCATCTCTCTACTATCTATCTATCATCTATAATCTATCTATTTATCTACCTATCTATCTCATCTGTGTTGGCTTTGCTCTTTCTACTTCGTCAGCTTGACATAGTTCTTAAATCTAAGCTGTTCTTGAGGGGGTCACATGCTTCATGGGCCAACTGGGGCAGTTTTGATAATTTGGGCTGGATTCCTTTCTGCATATCTTGAGCCTCAGCTCTATCTTTTGGTCTTATTCACCTTTGCTCCACATCTTCTCTCATCTGTTCAGACTAGCTTGGGCTTATTTATAAGGAGAAGGTGGGTGGCTCAGTTGGTTAAGCAACTGCCAGGGGCTAAGGTCATGATCCTAGAGTTCCAACACTTGACTCCCTGCTGAGCAGGGAGTCTGCTTCTCCCTCTGACCTCTTTCCTCTCACTCTCTTTCTCTCTCTCAAAACAAAACAAAACAAAACAAAATAAAACAAAACTAAACAAAACAAAAAACCCAGAGAAGGTGGGGATCCAATAGAAAGAGAGTTGAATCATAGAAGTTATCCTAAGATCTGGGCTTAGAAGTTACATGGCATCATTTTCCACCACAGTTCATTTATGAAGCTAATTGTAAGACCCAATTCAAAGGATTTTGAAATAGATTCAACCTTTCCATAGGGGGAGCTAAAAAGTCACACTGAAGAAAGCAAAGGCAGAGGGAAAAATGGAGATAGAAGCCATTTTTGCAATCAATCAACTACACTCTTATTTTCATTGCCTTTTTCACTGTAGTGTTTTCACTTTTTCCCTTTTTGATATTGATTAATTGTGCCCTTTTTTTCTGTTTATTGATAAATTTTTATGGGTTTCTTAGTTATTGATCCTTGCAAAAAAGCAAAATTTGACTTTGTTGCTTTTTTCTTTTTTTTTTATTTCATCAATTTCTTCTCATTTCCTTCATTCAGCTTTTTAAGCCTTGATTACCTGTTGCAACTTTTTACAGAAATTTTAAATAACTGACTTTTAAATGTTCTTAAATAATTGACTTAAATTTCTCTAATATATTTGCATTTCAAATATTTTCTACTTTGCAAAGTGATCTCTTATTTGGAAAGAAAAAGCTACTTATGTGAATTTATTTCAAAATATTTGGGACTTGTTATTAATAAGTTTTTAGCATTTCTTAGTTTTATTCTTATCAGTAACAAACTACAAATTTTTAATATTGAGATTTTTTTGTTTGTTTTTTTTTTGCCCAGCATCTGATTAATTTTTTTGTTTGTTTCATGAGTATTTGAAAAGCATTTGTAGTGATCATTGTTGGCTCCAGTTTCTAACGTGTAGCATTAGGTCAGGTTCTATACTCTACTGATGTTGTCTGCCTTTTTTCTTCTGGAAAAACTATGCCACGGTTTCTACCATGATTGTGCATTCACTTATTTCCTTTTTTAATTCTTTCCATTTTCTTTTAAGTTGTTTGGTGTAAGCAATTTTGAATAAGAACTGGTTATTAGGTGATTTTAGGAGATTATTAATAAGAACTGGATATTACCTGATATTTTTAGGTATGACAATGGCATATTTATGTTGGCTGATATTGTTTTTAGAAGATGCATAATGAATAACTTAGGGAAAAAGACATCTGACACTGAAAGCTATCATCAGTATTTTAGGAAATAAATTTTGCTTTTTATACACATGTATAATTGTGTAACAAAAATTGATAATTACTGATGCTAGATGTTAGGTATATGTGTGTTATAGTATATAGTATATAGTGTTATAATTATTTCAATATTTCTATATGTTTAAAATTCTTATAATTAAAAATATTAGATAAATATTCAGTGTTCTGAAGTTGTTTTTTAGATGTCTCCCACTGAATAGAGAGAAAAAAGAATTCTTACAGTAGGATGGATGTATTTTCTTTTTGTGTGTTAAGTGCCAGCTCTTCAGTGCATATGTTAGTCTTTTTCTCAAAATCTTGCCTAATATATTCAGAAGTAATCACCTAAAACATTTGTCTCTGTATTACCAATGCATTTAGAATATTCTATGACAGAAAATACCTGGTTCTTGATATCACACCCCTAGTGAACATGTGTTGAGTGACTTCAGACAAAGATCTATGTTTCATAAAATGCTGATTTTCCAATTTAGGGCATTACAATTAGTTCCAATTTTATCCATTAGCAATTCTATGTACTCCACATTTTCTCTAAGGGTCTCATTGTTTGCAATTCCACTCAAGGAATAAATACCAGTACTGAGCCTTGTTTAATTGCAGGAGACATAAGCCTACTTAAGATTGATCAAGTAAAAGGAGATTTATTATACAGCTATTAATGAAAAAGTGAATGCTGATCAAAGCCTCAGAAAGAGAGGAAATTTGAGCTGTCATAATTTGTTAATAAGACACTGCTTTTAGCTCCTTATCTGTCTTAGTTTTTTATCTTCTTATATCCTCAATATCTGTGTCTCAGCTTCATCAGGAGAGATTATCTGATTCAATCAGTCCGAATGATGAATTGTTCTTTGAAGGAAGAGTCTTTCCATTCCATACGGATGCAGTTAGGTGGGAGGGAGCTTGTATATCATATTCTAAATGGGAAAACCATAGGTGTTGGCCAGAAAGATTCTTTCGGAAGAGATTGTGGACTGGGAAATAGTGATCAACATCTTCAAGATATTTTGTCAACTCAAGTAATGTCAAGGTCATTAGCAAACTGAGCCAGTTTTCAGTAATGATTCTAACTTGGAAAAGTAAAAGTATTAGGTCAGCATGTGCATGAATTCAGCTAATATTTTATAATAAATGAGAAGAATATTTTAAGAATCTTATATGTGTCATGATCAGCTTTCTGGAAGAAAAGACTGCCCTGAATACATTACTTCCTTAGTATTATACTACTTGGCTTAGACCTTCATCAACGTGTAACACAATGTTTAGGTAAAATAGCCCACTTGTTGGGGCACCTGGGTGGCTCAGTGGGTTAAGCCTCTGCCTTCCGCTCAGGTCATGATCTCAGGGTCTTGGGATCTAGCCCCGCATCAGGTTCTTTGCTCAGCGGGGAGCCTACTTCTCCTCTCTCTCTGCCTGCCTCTCTGCCTACTTGTGATCTCTTTCTCTGTGTCAAATAAATAAATAAAATCTTAAAATAAAAAGATAAAATAGCCAACTTGTAATTACAGCACTGATAGAATCTGCTCTGTTATCTGATACATGGGTCTGCCACAAGAAGCTCCTCGAATCTATGCAAAAGAGGGGAGAGGAGATTTACATTTACATCTGTTTTCCTAGAGAAATGTGAATGAAAGGAATGTCATGCATTTTAAAGAGGTTTCCAATGGATGCCCTCTGGTAGGACCCACCTGTCTCATAGAGGTATTTAATTCAACTTGGCAAACATATATCTATTATAACTTAAGAATACTAAGTTTCATGGGGAAATTAATACAAAATCAATATCCTTATAGAACTTAAAGCATTTTATGATTATCAAATATATATTAGTTTGTGAGCAATACTGTTAATATATGATAAAGTGTTAATGTATCTATTATAAACTATTTGAAAGAGTAATCTGGAACAAGAATTAAGACATTTTCAGGCATGGTGTGTAATGACCTTGACAAATGGGTAAATTCTGGATAAATGGAGATGAAAAGGGAGACACAAGCAGAATGGAGGAATATTATAAATAGAGTGTAATGAATTAAAATCAGGGTACTAAGGACCACAGGCTTAAACCATTTATAATTCTATGAGAAATTTTATGGGAAAGGCAAGGCGAATATACCCTCTCCACTATGATTTTATGGAGGGAGTTGTGCTTTGTGGATTTAGGACTGGAAAATTATGCTGAACAAGTCTGGTGAATTTGAAAAAGATGTTTCATTTCTTTGTTAATCTAACTCAATATTTAATGATTCAGGAAGATGCAAGTGTCATTTTTGTGATTCAATATTACCTATTTTCACAAACACCTTCTAAATACTGAAACAAACACAAAGACAAACCATGGATTGTCTGCTGCTTCTTGGCAGTAGTACAGTAAATGGTTTTACTAAATTATATGTTGTTTTTCAAATATTGTAATGAAAGTCTGACAAAAATTCTATTAATTTTTTTCATTAAAGATACACATTTTTAGGGGTCCTTTAATTTGAAGTACCAAGAATATTTCAGACTATTTTTCCTGAGATATCTCAAAATCCTGAAAATTCTTTTTCATGTAGATTAAAAGTTCATGTTAAGTAATAAAATGTGTTATTTATTGTTACAGCTTATCACTGAAAAATATTTCTTATCTTTTTCTCCCACTAGTTCTTTAGAACTTGCACATTTGGAAAAAACTGTCTTCTGCATTTTTATTTATCATATATAGTTAGTGATATCTCTCTGTAGGGTTACAGTGGGAATTAAATGAGATACTTGAGTACATTTAAATGTACAAACCTGACTAGGAGCAGCTAAAATAATCTAAGCAATAATCTAACAACAAAGTATATCCATAAAGACCCATTTTTAACACAATTAAAATCATGTCAAACCTAGCAGCATGTAGTATCACTACACTGTAAACACAATACCTTTTTACTCCTTGTTTCAACATTGTTTCAACATTATCCTTTATTTCTTAACCAATATTAATACTTTTCCTTGAAATATCCTTTTTTTCTACCAGCCAAACTATTATTCATCAAGAAACACTCCTTTGACATTTAGGATGTGAGCATTTAAATGTCAAGTTTTATATAATTCATAATATACCTGGATTGTCTGTTGTGACTTAAAGGTGTGAACTGGTCTTGAAGAATTCTGAACAGGGGCACCTGGGTGGCTCAGTCAGTTAAGTGTCTACCTTTGGCTCAGGCCATGATCCTAGGTTCCTGGGATTGGGCTTCTCCTTCTTCTGCCCTTCCTCCCCACTCAAGTACTCACTTGCTCTGCTCTTTCAGTCTTTCAAATAAATAAATAAATAAAATCCTAAAGAAATAAAAGAATTCTGAACAAATTGAGGAGTAAATGCAGCTTCAGAAATGGCCCAAAATATTAACTTACTTTTTGGATTGGAGGAGAGATAAATCCTGCTACCATGAGGAAGGTTAAAGCTCAAGAGCTGGAGGAAAAGTGGGAATGTTTTATCCATATTCCCCTGCAACAGCTGAGACTATTGAAAGAAATTTCTTTTTCATGGACCAAGGAAAAAAATCAGAAATCAAAAAGACATGTCTTTCTACCATGCTACCTATTCAGAGTTGAGACTATATGCAGTTTCTCAGTGATCAAGAGAATATTTATACTAAAGGAGATGTTAACAGATATTCCTCTGAGGTTTCAAAATGCATGATTCCCATACCTACTTGTGATAATTCTGCTCTGACTTTCTGTCTCATGCTAATATTAATATTTTCAGCCAAATTTCAATCTCTATATATTTTAATAGATTGATGTTTCTGAAATGCTAAGAGACTACTGTTTTAAGGGAATGCATAAATTTGTTCTTTTATTCCAAGACCTGACAATTCTTTCCTTGAGACTAATCTAAGGAGTCCCATTACAGCAAAACTTGTTGTGAATGTCCTCAGATCTTACCGAGTAGTCCTTAAATCAGAACACCTTCATGATTAGTTAAACAAAGCTATTCTTTTTATTCAAATTTTTGGGCCTTTTAACACAGAGGTTTTATTAAGGAATAGGCCTATAATTATTTGAAACCTCTGTGAATGCATTCACTAAGCTAATATTTCACAAAATAAATTCCTTCTCTATTCCATTCTCCTACTTTCTAGTTAATATGACTTAAACATTTTTTTTCTTTAGATATCAATCACTCATCATCCATTTAGGTTTTATTCTTTATACACTGAAGATATAGCTCCTGACAGCATAACGTACTTAATTTACTGTTGGTGATTATATCTGATAAAATGACTTCGGCTATATGTCATGGAAACTGATCCAAAGTGACTTCAAAAATCAAAAAATTTGTTGTCTCATAAATGGTTGTCCAAAGATAAGATAAATTTCAGGGCCAATTGATTTCAGTTTTGTAAGGGCCTCTTTAGCCAGAGTGGCCCCACCTCAATTGAACAGCCCTTTTGTTGTTTATGCAGTAAAACTTAAATTGACCTGCCCCCCACCCCACCCCAGGGAACTTACTTAAAAACAAGTCAGGGAAACCAGTCCCAGGTAACAAAGCCCAAATACAAGGGTAGGTCATGTCAGGTGGAGACAACAGAGCCCGAATGCAGGGATGAGTCGGGTCAGGTGGAGATGTCCAATCAGTGGAACGTGCATACTGTCTCCCTAGCTACCAAGGTGTGTGGGCCCCGCCTTTTGGGTGCCAATTCTGACCAAGGTGATAGGCTAGTTCAAATAGCTACTGTGGGATGAACTGTAATTCAGTTGGCCGCCTGCGTGGGACCTAGCATGACTGTGCAACTTTCTCTGTGTGTTACAATCTCATTGGCCACCTGTGTGTGGCAGGCCCAACTACATAATGGCCCAAGCGTCAGTTACAGTGTCAGTTACGGAAAAAAACTTCAGAGTCAACAGCCTAGTAGGACACCAGGAACTGGGCCTTGAGACACCCAGTCCACGCCCTTTGTTGGAAATCCCCTAAATTAACACATAAATACCCTGCTGTAACCAGACTCAGGGTCCAAGTCCCTACTCCACTGCATCGGGTATACTTGGATCCAAGCTTAAGCTTGCTGAATAAACCCTCGTGTGATTGCATGGGTGCTGGCTCCTTGGTGGTCTCTTCCGAATGAAACTTGACCACAACAAGTTTCCCAGTTCCACTTTTGTGTGTGTGTGTGCGTGTGTGTGTATCTTAATTGTATGTGGGCTGGGGTGGCTCAGTCAGTTAAGTGTTCGTCTTTGGCTCAGGTCATGTAGAGATCTAGTCCCACCTCAGGATGAGTCTGCTTTTCCCTCTGCTGCTTCTCCCTCTGTCTCTGCCCGTCCTCACACTCTCTCTCTTCCTCTCTCTCTCTCAAAATAAATAAATAAAATCTTTAAAAAAAAATACATCTTAATTGTGCATATTGGATTATACTTCAGGCAGCATTTCTCAAGGTGACCCCAGTTTTCACAGCAGCATACTTCAACATGCAAAGAAAGAGATGAATGCTTTTGTCCTAATATTGCCAGGAAAATTCTAAGATCCACTACAACTGGAATGTTTAGCTCATATATGTATCCTGATGTTTGTCATGGAAATAGAATACACTGATTAATTTAATCCAAACTTAGGAATTAGGGATATAATTGGTTATACCCAAGGCCCAGCTATGGCTAAAACTTGGGTATCTTAACCAGATTAGGATTTGTATTACTAAATAGAGAGAAGCCGTGTAAATGATCAACCTGCTCACTATAATGATCCTCCTTTGAAACAGAACCTTTTGTCCAGTGTCCTTTTTTTATGATCAAAAGCAGTTTTATTCCACATTGTGCAAAGGATAAGAGTTGCTATGTGTTGGTATAGAGAATTTTTTCCCCTTTATAAATTGTACAAGTACATATTCAGTTAAATATCATGATCCTTAACATCCCATTTAAACCTTTGGGCTAATTATCTCAAAGGTGATCCATTACATGATTAAGGACAACATTTACATTACTAAGATCTATTGATTATTTGTCTAATTTATTCACAGTGATGGTGTTTCTAATCATTTCAATCAGAATGTGCCATCTACTCATACTTGCTAAAACTTTGTTTTAAAAGTAGCATTTTATAATCATCCTTCAAATATCCTGAGGTAGTGCTGTGAAGTGTGTAAACCTGGTGATTCACAGACCTGTACCCCTGGGGATAAAAATATATGTTTATAAAAAATAAAAAAATTATATTGAAAGAAAAAAAAAATAAAATAAATAAAAGCAAAAAAAAAAAATCAGTGTATGTTAAAATTAGGAATATCAGATCCAATGTTTCCGTAGAAACAATTTTATAATGGAAAGCTATGTTACAGACCAAGAGATTGATGCATTTTTAGTTTAGTTTTGTTTTGTTTTAGAAATGGTTACTTACAAATAAACTGCTTTGTCAACTCTTAAATTAAATATAAAAAATATATTTGTAACACAAATAGTATTTTTTTCAGTGGTTTTATTGAATTGGGCAACATGGTGCTCAAGAACATAAAATGTTATGAATTCTGATAGAATTCTAGAATAATTTTTCTTTACTTTAAGAAATTAGAGGTATAAAAAGCATGAGTCAGGGGGCACCTGGGTGGCTCAGTTGGTTAAGTGGCTGCCTTCAGCTCATGTCATGATCCTGGAGTCCTGGATGGAATCCTGCATCAGACTCCCTGCTGGTCAGAGAGTCCTGCTTCTCCCTATGACCCTCCCCCTTATCACACTCTCCCTCTCCCTCAATCTCTCTCTCACACAAATTAAAAAATAAGACCTTAAAAAAGAAAAGAAAGCACGAGTCAGGAACATAGAATATAAGTGGCTCCCTTGAAACAATTTTAGTGGAAAATTTAGGCTATTTTTAGGGATACAGAGAATGACTGCTGGATTTTGTTTGAATATTTATTTAGTTGTCTATTTTTTGTTGTTGTTTGGAAGTTGGCTCATGAATGCTTATTTTGATAATTTCTAATGATTGTTGTAATATTCTTTATAGCAAAAAATAAGCTTTGAGTCCTTTGTATTTGACATTGTATCTATTGTATCTATATCTTTATGACCGGGTAATGTAATTATATTATATCTAAATTGTTTCAGATAATGTATATGACCTTAAAGTACAGTGTTAGAACTGTCATTGCCAATCCTTAACAATCTATTTTTTATTTTTCCATATTTATTTATTTATTATTTATTATTTTATTGTATTTGGAAGAAAGACACTGTAGAAGGAGGGAACACAGATCTTCCTGTCTAAATGTTTATTCATTGGGAATTCCTTTTGGGGGGAGATGGGAGTGGAATTCTTTCTACTGCAGGATTATCAGTATTGTCCATGAGAGATGTTAGGGAGATATTCAGTTCAAGTTAGCTGAGGCCAACACAGGGGTTTTACTCAGCTCACAGAAGAAAGCTGGGAATGGAGCTAGGCTGATCCAACAGCAGACATCAAAAACATTCTTTTTCTGTTCAGATTCTCCTCTAAATATGCTCCCTCTCTGTATTACTGCCAGCTTTAATGTTTAAACCATTTAGCTCCAGATTCCAGATAAAGAGGGTTTTTCTGTCTCCATATATAAAATGCCAGGCAGTGAAGTCCAAATAGTCAGACTAGCCTAATGAAAAGACCTTTCACATCAATACAAGCCAAAGCCCATGTGTGTAATCCTGTGTTCAAGGAGAAGTAGAGAGCTGTGATTAGACTCCCTCCATCAAATCTATATGCAGCAGGGGAGAAGTACTTTATGAAATGAGGGTGACCATAACAAGTAGAAATGAAAAAATGATGGGCAAATAGAAGCAGTAGGTATCCAAATGTCTCTTTGTAATGTCCCTAAAAGCTAGCCATACACTCCTAATCCTTGGAATGTATGAGTGTTACCTTATGTGACAAAAGTAGGACTTCGCAGATATGATTAAGTTGATAATTTTGACAAAGGGAGATTATCTTGGTGGGCTCTAAATAAAATCATATATATATATATATACATATATATATATATATATATGAAGATTTTATTTATGTATTTGACAGAAAGAGAGCAAGCACAAGCAGGGAGGGTAGCAGGCAGAAAGAGTGGGAGAAGCAGACTCCCTGATGAGCAGGAAGCCGGATGCAGGGCTCCATCCCAGGAGTCTGGGATCACAACCTGAAATGGAGGCAGATGCTTAACCCACTGAGCCACGCAGGTACCCCCAATCTCACGTATTCTTATATGAGGACGCCAGAGAGCAATTTGACACATGACAGAAAAGTATTTTCACCACGAAGGTAGAGATTAAAGTGACGTGACCACAAGCCAGGGAACACCGACAGCACTAGAACTTGGCAGAGGCAGGGAGTGGATTCTACCCTAGGTCCTCAAGCCTGTACACCTTGATTTGGGGCCAGGGATACTGATTTAGGATCTGGCCTCCAGAACTGTGTGATAATAGTATTGTGTGTGTGTTTTCACCAAGTTTATGGCCATTATCCCAGCAGCCACAGGAAGCTTAAACAATTCCCAGCTGAATGATATTTGTCTCATTGTAATTGTTCTTTGATGAATCCTGGCTGGATGTCTCAACAACCAAAAATGGTGCATCTGTTTTTCTTTCTCCTTGGTTTTCTACAAGTTTTTCAGAATAACTCTCACGGATTTTCTTGTTAAGGATACATGTAGATAGTTTTGTATATTGTTTACCCTCAGCTTCCTTCCACTATACTATATTGTCTCAAATCCTCTTAGGAAGAAAAAAATGGATGAGAAAGAAAGACCATGCCTAATTTAATGAAGACAAAAAGGTACAGTGCTAGTTTCAACCTTCTCAATTATTTGATTTTGTACATATTAACTGACTTCTTTGATGTAAACATCTGCACACATTAACGGCACACTTATATCAGAAATTTGGCATACTGTAGGTACTAAAATACTTTTAGTTACATTATTCGGTTCACCATCACCTTCCTGTCCATGCACATGTAGAGATCATCCTTTTTGTAAATGGTCAACATATCTCTTAAAATATTGCATGAAAATCAGTGTAATTATTAACATACTAAACAACATGTGGACAAGTTAGTAAATAATTAATTCATATTTCCCATTATCTGGAATATATACACACAAATTTTTGATTACGAAGTATTTCAACTGATCATAAAATAACATTATTGGTACCAATTGCAAGATTGTGATTTCTAAAAAAATATACATATTTGGTCAACCAAATGACCAAAATATATTTCTTATATACATTCGTTTTTATCCATGGCTCCTGGCTCATTAGCTCCCAAACCCTTGAAATTTTCCTAAGTGTTGAAAGTGATAAAGGTATCTTTTGTTATGTCAGTAAAGTAACTTTTGGAAAGCACCTAAGGATGGAAGCTGGTTGTCAATGGAGACAAACTGTGATTAAAAGTTTGGAATTTTAGTCCGACTCCTTGGACTTTAGGTATGGGAGGATGCTGGAAATTAAGTTTAATCACCCACTGTCGATGATTTAATCAGTCATGAAACCTCCATCAAAAACCAAAAACATGGCGTTCAGAGAACTTCCAGGTTGGTGAACACAGTGGAGGGCCCGGGAGAGTGGTATACCCATGGAGCATGAAAGCTCTGTGCCCTTTCCCCATAACTTGCCCTATTTGTATCTTCCACCTAGCTGTTTCTGAGTTATATTCTTTTATAATAAACCAGTATGATCTAGTAAGTAAAATGTTTCCCTGAGTTCTGTGAACCACTTGAGCAAAATAATTGAACCCAAGGAGGAAATTTGATTTATAGATAGTTGGTTAGAAGTCCAGGTTAACATCCTGGACTTGTAAGTGGCATCAGAATGTCAAAGAAGAGGTCCTGGGAACCTCCGATCTATAGCCACTTGGTCAGAAGTACAGGTAACACCTGAGTTTGTGACTGGCATCTGAATGTGTGTGTGTGAATCTTGTGGGACTGAACCTTTAACCAGTGGAATCTGATGCTATCTCTGGGAAACAGTGCCAGAATTAATATGAATTCTCAGACACCCTGCTGGTGTTTGAAAATTGTCTGTTGGTGTGGGAAGATTACAAGCACACACACACTGAAATCAGGTCCAGGAAACTTTTTTACCAAAATACTCCAAACCATAATAAAATAGATGTTAACATTGGTCATTATTGCTTCATAAAAAGAAATAAAATTGACAAGTTTATTAAAGTCCATCTTCACCACCCCTACTCACTTTCTCAATCTACTCAGGCAAAGACTCACCTAAAATCGGTATATTTCATTCCAATATATGTTTTGGTCACTTGGCATATACAAATGCATTTATAACCATTGTGTTATTGTTTTCTATGGTTTAAAAATACAGAATAGTGTAATGTATATAGAACCTCATAATTTCCTTTTGTTAAAGATTTATCCATGCTGAATAGTGCAGGATTTGTTCATCTATCTTAATTAGCTTTTATTATTCAGCTTTTTGTTAAATGTGTATATTAAAATCATTTCATTTGTACATTTCCTTGGAATGTGTCGGGAATAGTCATGTTGCTTCCACCTTTGCCTTATGAAAGCAGTTGTGCAATTAACATGCTTGAATTCATGTCTTCTTGTGCAATGTTGCCTATGAACCTATGAGTGCAAATTATTAAATAATAAAGGATATGAAAATTTTTAATTCTATTACATATTTTCAGATTGTTTTCCAAATGAATTGTATCTCATTGTCCTTCTGATAGTTAAGCAAGAGAAATTCTATTTCCCCATAGTTTCATCAACTCTTAGTGTTTTCAATTTCCTATTTGTGATCATATGATTTAATAACATCTTATAATTTTCATTTACATTTTCTGGTTTTTAGTGAAATTAAATCGACAATATGCTTAGTATTGTCAATTTAATTTTCCTGTTTCCTAAATTTCCTTTTTATAACTTTGCTAATTTTTTTTTGATGGGGAGTGTTTTTCTTTCTCACTTAATAGATATATGAGAGTTTCTTATTCCCTAAATTTTGAACTTTCATTAATTAGGTGTGTTGCAAATATTTTCTGCAAGACTTTTCCTTGTTTTTCATTTGGTTGATGGTTGTTTTTGTTTTTAAGATTGTTTATTAAAGTAAAAATTTAAATGTCAATGTTATCAAATTGAGTGACTGTATCTGATGTCATAAAGATATCTTCATTATATTTTAATAATATTCATATTTACATCTTTAACACATTTGGAATTTAATGTATAGGTATGAACTAGGATCCAATTCAAATGTTTCCATATAGATTGCCAGTTATTCTATTCTTTCTCCAGTGTTTGCTATGTCATTTCCCATATAAATACATATATTTGTCTGTTTCCAGATTCTCTCATTTGTTACATTGCCTCAGTTTTTTTTAATAACATTCTTAAAGTTAGTCTAATTTTATTATGAGTTTTATATGTAGTTGGATAACTCTTCAAAGTTAACTGGGTTGTTCTTGGACCGTAAGTCTCACATAGACATTTTAGCACAGCTTTACAAGTTCATAAAATATCATGTTGGGATTTTAATTGAAACTGCTTCATATTTAATTTCATATTTAACTTGGGCATATGACATCTTTATAATTTTGAGTCTTCTGATCCTGAATATGTTATAATCTCTCCATTTATTTGCCCTCTTTTATGCCCTCCAATAAAGTTTTATATTTTTTTCCATAGAGAATTTGCACTAATCTTTGGTTGGATTATTTCCCAGAAATCTTATGATTTGGGTTGATTTCATGAATGTTATATTTATTAAGCTGCATTTCTTAATTATTTTATTGTGGCAAAGTACTGCTATTGATTTCAGAAATTGTTCTCGGATCCATCAAGCATAATTAACTATATAGTCTATCAATTATGAATAATTATAGCTTTTTTTCTCATTCACTTTCAGTTTTTTTATTCTTGTCTTGCACTGAATAGGATCTCTAGTGCAATGTGTATAGATACAAAGATCATGAACCTTCTTTCCTTTCTTCTGATTTTAAAGTTAATGCCTCCAGAAAAACAGTAAGAATATTTTCTATATTTTATTTTTAGTTACAAATGCCAGGTTAAAAAGTTTATTCTAGTAGTTTGCTGTGAGTTTTCTTTACAAATCGATGTTACGTTTTTTCTAAATTTAGTGAAATTATCTCTGGTTTTCTCCTTTAATCTGTTAATATGGTGACTCATATTAATAGATTATCTAATATTCAATACCTAAATTGAGGAGATAAATCTGGAAGTCTGGAAATAATTCTTAAATCTTCCAAATGCATGGAAATCAGAAGCTACTTTTTCTTTGTTTCTACTGCTGGGCACAGTTTTTCATCATGGGCAGCTTAACCACCATCCCAGTTTTCCTGGGGCTATCTTAATTTAGTACCAAAAGTCCTCCATCCTTGGAAACTACTCTGGAACTCATGCAGTCCCGTTTTTCACTGATGCATGTGGAAGTTTGGGAGAAAAGTACAAAAGTCATATAGCAACCAAAAATATGTACTGGAAGCAAATCATTTTTAGTATTAAATAGACACAGCAAGGATGGGTTGCCTTCCATCGACTGTGTTGCTAGTTTTCCCTGACCGCTGATGTTGGCAGTCATGATTTGTATTTCCTGATAATGGATCATTCAATGTTGCCATCACTTCATTGACACAAGGTAATTGTGTAACTTAAATGTGCTGTGTTTGTGAATGTTAACAATTTACCTTTTGCCTGTGCATTAACTATTGTCCTTGTATCAAGATACCACTAGTTTAGTTTCAAGCATTGTGAATATTGTGACCAGCTTTTCCAAGGGTATAGATGATGAAAATGAGAAAAATACAATATTAACATCAGCATTATCTAGAACTCAATGGAAAAGAAGATTAAACAACTGTATAATTTTAATGACAATAAACAAATCAGACCATAAGATATGAAGAAAATAATTTGAGGGTGGGCATGGGGGAGTAAGCCCATATGAAAACTGAATCCATAAGTCAAAACCAGCTACACACTTCTAAGTCAATCATGACTTTTTTTTTTCATTTCCCAAAATATCACTACTCAGTCAAAAATTATGGTTGCCAAATTAGTTTGAACAGATCACATGCATAAACATCTATGACCATATCTATCCCTTAACTGCTCAATGACAATGAGTAATGTTACATTTCCTGATATAAAGATTATAACTAAATCATGTTGTGTTTAAAACAAATAATAAAATGTCTACTGCTTTTTCCTTATCCTGTAGAGCTGCTTCTGTCAGATCTTACTAATTATCATGATTTTTTATAATGTATCAAGTGAATAGGTCAAATGACCGCAACAAAAACAATAACGACAAAACGTGTTCCCCTTAGCTTCTACATTCTTTAATTTATGAAATGAGATTCAAATACTATAGTTAATTTTATGAAAATTGTAATAAAATCATAGGAACTACAAAAGAATAAATTGTTGATATATCGTCTAAATACAAACCAGTTCATACTCACCTATCTCCATATTCAGCAGAAAGTGTAAATATAAAATTTGGCAAATTCTATTCTTTTATAAATTTCTTTTCAAGAAAATGAACAACTCTAATTTTCTAAAATATCCTGCATATCTTGTATACTAAAAAGAGGTATAATTTGTTTACCTAAGATATTGATGCTGTTATAATGAGATTTTGTCACTTTTCATTTCATCAAAAGTACATAATATAATGAAATCTCTAACTTGTAGAAGCCTTTAAAAAATAGGGGTGCCTGTGTGGCTGAGTGGGTTAAAGCCTTTACCTTGAGCTCAGGTCATGATCCCAGGGTCCTGGAGTCCAGCCCCGCATCAGACTCTCTGCTCAGCAGGGAGCCTGCTTCCCCCTCTCTCTCTGCCTGCCTCTCTGCCTACTTATGATCTCTGTTTGTCAAATAAATAAATAAAATCTTTTAAAAAATACATAAAATAAAATAAAATATATATCATTATTGCCTCCCCCCCAAAATTTTTTATTTTCCTGATGCCGAGTGATGTTGAGCACTTCTTCATGTGTCTGTTGGCCATTTGGATGTCTTCTTTGTAGAGATGTCCTTTCATGTCCTCTGCCCATTTCTTGATTGGATTATTTGTTCATTGGGTGTTGAGTTTGATAAGTTCTTTATAGATTTTGGACACTAGTCCTTTATCTGATAGGTCATTTGCAATTATCTTCTCCATTCTGTTGGTTGTCTTTGGTTTTGTTAACTGTTTCCTTTGCTGTGCAAAAGCTTTTGATCTTTATGAAATCCCATTAGTTCGTTTTTGCCCTTGCTTCTTTGGTTTGGCAATGTTGCTAGGAAGAAGTTGCTGTGGCTGAGGGCTGAGGTCGGGGTGGGGTTGGGGGGTGTGTGGTTTCTGCCTGTGTTCTCCTCAAGGATTTTTATGGATTCCTGTTTCACATTGAGGCATCAGGGAAATACAAATCAAAACCACAGTGAGATACCACCTCTTACTAGTCAGGATGACAAAATTAACAAGTAAGGAAATGGCAGTTGTTGGCAAGGATGTGGAGAAAGAAGAACCCTCCTTCACTGTTGGTGGGAATGCAAGCTGGTGCAGCCACTCTGGAAACAGTATGGAGGTTCCTCAAAAAGTTGAGTTACCCTATGACTCAGAAATTGCACTACTTGGTATTTACCCTAAAGATACAAATGTAATGATCAGAACGGGCACATGCACCTGAATGTTTATAGCAGCAATGTCCACAATAACCAAATTTTGGAAAGACCCAAGTTGTCCATCAACAGATGAACGGATAAAGAAGATGTGAGATATATATAATATATGTTAAAAATTCATTTTTCCCTTCATTATTCCTTCATTTTTCCCTCCCTTCTCCTAATGTCCTCCACGCTATTCCTTACGTTCCACAAATAAGTGAAAATGTCTGGTAATTGACTTTCTCTGCTTGATTTATTTAGCATAATCTTCTCCAATGTCTTCCATGTTGATGCAAAAGCTGGGTATTCATGCTTTCTGATGGAGGTGTAATATTCCATTGTATATATGGACCACATCTTATATATTCATCATCTGTTGAAGGGCATCTCTGCTTTTTCCACAGTTTGGGTATTGTAGACATTGCACCCAATGAACATTGGGGTGCATGTAGTCCTTCTTTGCACTACATCTCTATCTTTGGGAAAATACTCAGTAGTGTAATTGCTAGGTCATAGCGTAGCTCTATTTTTAATTTTTTTAAGAACTTCCACACTGTTTTCCCAAGTGGCTGTACCAACTTGCATTTATTCAATTTTACCTCTAAATAAAAGAAAAGGATAATGTCCTAAAGGCAGTTCAGGGAAGAATTATTGGAAAAATAAACTGAAGGATAAAAACACACTACTGAAGGAAACATGTCATTATTATGTCATATAAGTAAGATATGTTAATTAGTCCTGTTGTATTATGTTTTTATTTAAAAGGTATTACATTTATAAATTTTAAACACAGCATATTTTATATAATTTAATGACCAATAAAAGTAAAAAAGAAAATAATTTACTGTATTAGAACACAAAAACAAAATTTCAAGTGAGTACCAACTCTTCATAATTTTTAAAAGAATAACAGGTAAGTGTATATATCTATTCTATAGATACTATAGATAGTCTAACTTATTACTGTTGTTGTCATTACTATTATTGTCTGGTGTGGCTGTGTCTTCAGTTTACTCTGTAAAATATTGACTATGCAGGGTTCCTGGGTGGCTCAGTTGGTTAAATGTCTCTTCTGAGATGGAGCCCCACAGCAGGCTCCCTGCTCAGCAGAAAGTCTGGTTTTCCCTCTCCCTCGGTCCCCTCCACCTCACTTGTGCTCTCTCTGTCATTCTCTTTCTCTCAAACAAATAAATGTCTTTAAAAAATAAAAATAAAATGCTGACTATGCTAGGTGCAGTCTACATTATATGATCTTTGGTATTTGTTGTTTTATTGTTTAATACATGCTTAATTTTTGCTTGAAAAGAATATAATGATTAGGGACGCCTGGGTGGTTCAGTCCTTAAACGTCTGCCTTCCACTCGGGTCGCGATCTCAGAGTCTTGGGATAGAGCCCCACATCAGGCTCCTTGCTCAGTGGGGAGCCTGCTTCTCACTCTCCCACTCTCCCAGCTTGTGTTCCCTCTCTCTGTCAAATAAATAAAAATAAAATCTTAAAAAAAAAAGAATATAATGATTAATTGTAAGGGTTAAAGAGTTTAAGGTACATATCAATGTATAGAGATTAATACTTGTTTTGTTTAAATCATTTATATTCTTACACTTGTCCTGATTGATTGATTAGTTTCTGGGTGGGAGGGGGGAGGTATTATTGTCCACCACATTAACTGAAGATATGTCCAGTTTTTCTCACAATATGGACAGATTTTGAATATTTATTTTGAAAATATTTTTTAATTTTTAATTTAATTTAATTTTTTATGCTCATACCCATTTTGAATTATAGCTTCTTGTCAAATTATTACTTGAATCATTGTGTAGAGTAATGACTTTATCTCCAATAATCATTCTGCCTTAAATTCAAACCTATCTGATTAATATCATTATATTAGCTTAGCTCTCCTCAGTATTTGCCTATGTCATTTCATATCTTTTCATATGCCATCTTTTTCTGTTATTTTGTTTTATGTGTGCTACTTGTGCACTAACATAAGAGATTTCTTTTTAAATACATTTTAAGAATTTCTGTCAACTAAGGATATTGACATGCCAATTTATTGTGATTACTGATATATTTGGATTTATTTCTGCTATTATATTTTATACTTTCTATTTACCATGCTTTTAGTTTTTCTTTTCTTCCTTTTTAAGAATTATTTAAATTGTATTTTTAGAGCAGTTTTAGGTTCACAGCAAAATTGAGTGCGAAGTACAGAGAGTTCCCATCTACCCCCACTTCCAACACATGCACAACCTTCCCCACTATCAATATTCCCACAGTAGCACATTTGTTACAACTGATGGACCTACATTGACACATGATTATCACTCATAGTTTACATTAGGTGACATGGTCCCTTTAGGCTTCTATAATAGAATGTCATAAACTGAGGGGCTTATAAACAACAGAAATTCATTTCTCCTACTTCTGTAGTTTGCAAAATCCAAGAAAAAGTTCTGGAAAATTCAGTGGCTGGTGAGAGCCAGCTTCCTGGTTCATAGACGGATGTCTTCTTGTTGTATTCTCAAAAAGTGGAAGGGTGAAGGATCTCTCTAGGCCCTTTTTATAAAGGAGCTAATTCCATTCATGAGGGTACCACAGTTATGATTTAATCAACCTCTATAGGGCCTATCTCCAAATGTTACTACATTAGGAAGTTCAACATATGAATTTTGAGGGGACATAAACTTTCAGTCTAGAGCATTAAGGTTCAGACCTGGTGTTATACATTTTTTGATTTGGACAAATGTATAATGGTATTCATTCACCATTATAGTATCATACAATACAGTGTCACTGCCTGAAAATCCTCTGTGCTTCTATTCATCTCTCCTTCTCCCCAACCCGTGGCAACCACTGATTATTCCTGTAGTCTGTAGCTGTTTTAGATTGCCTTAGTAATACGCATTTAAGTCTCCCCTACCCCTTGTCCTTTCAAAGCTTGATAGCCCATTTCTTTTGAGCAGTGTATAATATTCTATTGTCTGGCTATACTACAGTTTAGTTATCCATTCACCTACTGAGGAAGAAGGAAAAGTAACTTGGTTACTTCCAAGTTTTTTCAATTATAAATAAACTTGCAGTTTTTGTGTGGGTATGTTTTCAGTTCATTTGGGTAAATGCCAAAGAGTAGGATAGCAGGATCATATGGTAAGAGTACTTTTAGTTTCTAAGAACTGACAAACTGCCTTCTGAACTGGCTGCCCCATTTTGCATTCCCACCAGTAATGAATGGGAATTCCTGTTGCTGTTGCTGCACATTCCAACCAGCCTTTGGTATTTTTAGTATTTTGGATTTTGGCTATTCTGATGGGTGTGTAATGGTATCTCACTGTTGTCTTAATTTGCAATTCCCTAATGACACATGATGTTGAACATTTTTTCATATGGTTATTTACCATCTGCTTATATTCTTTGCTGAGGTGTCTGTTAAGATCTTTGGTTCATTTTTTAAACTGGGGTTTTGTCGTTGTTGCTGAGATTTAAGAATTCTTTGTATATTTTGGGTAACCGTCTTTCATCAGATGTCTTTTACAAATACTTTTTCCTGGTAAGAGGCTTTTCTTCTAATTTTATTGGAAGAGTCTTTCTCAGTGCATAAGTTTTTAATTTTTATGAGTCCAGATTATCAATTATTTCTTACACAGATCATGCCTTTGGTGTTGAAACCAAAAAGACATCACTATAGCCAAGATAGTTTATGTACTATGTTATGTACTAGGAGTTTTGTAGCTTTGCATTCTACAGTTAGATTTATAATCCATTTTGAGTTAATTTTTGTAAAGAGATTAACTTTTTTCATGTGGATGTTAAATTGTTCCCACATCATTTTATTAAAAGGACTATCTTTTCTCTGTCTCATTGTCTGTTCCTCTCAAAAGTCATATTAATGGGGATCAATTTCTGGCCTCTCAGTTCTGTTCCATTGATGTATTTGTCTGTTCTTTCACCAATACCACAATGTCTATTACTACTTTATGGTAAATCTTGAAGTTGTATAGTATCAGTACTCTGTTCTTCACTATTGAGATGACTATTCTGAGTTTTTGGCTTATCCATACATACTTTAGAATCAGGTTGTTTATATTCACAAAATAACTTAACTGGGATTTTAATTAGGATTGTGTTGAATCTATAGATCATTAGGAAGAACTGTTATTCTTATAATATTGAGTCTTTTGTCCATGAATATGGAATATCTCTTCATATATTTAATTCTTCTTTGATTTCATTTATTAAGGTTTTGTAGCTTCCCTCATATAGTAGGTCTTGTACACATTTTCTGAGATTTATATCTCAGTATATTTCAGGGTTTTGAGTGCAACTGTAAATGGTATTGTGATCTAGATATAGTTATAGTTATACATAATTTCAAATTCTACTGCTTTATTGCTAATTTGTAGGAAAACAATTAACTTTTTACATATTAACCTTGTATCCAGGAATTTATGTCTAATCTTTTGAATTTCCTAAATAGGTGATTATGTCATCTGCAAACAAAGACAGTTTTAGTTCTTTCTTCCTAATCTATAATATGGGATGTTTGGGATCTTCATTGTATTTCCCACCATCTGGAGGAATGCAATGGGTGGGGAGAAAAGCCAATATACAGGGAAGAGTTAGTAAAAATGGCAGAAAGTTTCCTGGAATGATTTTGAGTACCTGGTAGTTTTTGAGGCTAAGCAAGAACACCCCTCCTTTCAGAACTGGAAGGTTAAAATTCCCTTCAATTCTTTTTTATTTTCTAATGTAAGCTACTATCTTTTCAACAATAGCTTTCTCCCCCAACCCAGTTTGAATTGCTTTTCTGTCAATTGGATATAAATATGTCTTGATATAATCACATTAGAGTGTTAGGATTAAAAAACTGGAAATAGAACTGAATTTATATGTAAAAGGATAACAACAACCTAAAATAATCCAATATTTTTAAATGTACAAAAACAGAATTCTTTAATTCATTCACTTAAAAATATTATCGAGCACATACTCTCTATTAGCCATGTCTTTTTAGGTCCTGGGGTTACAAGTAATTTTTGTCTTTTGATGCTTGGATTACTCTTAAATTTATTTCTTGTTTTTCTTTTCATAATGTTATAAAATGAACTGGTAATTTTAAAGAAAATATAGGAAGTGTAGAGGGGAGAATGTAATTTTTTTTTATAATAAAAGCAATTAGAGACAAAGACTAGTTGTAACAAGTGTGCTAAGATTATATTGTTAAAATGATAAAAAATGGAGATAGCAAACATTATTCTTATTTCTCAGTTTACTAACCTGTGTGCTGAGGAACATAGTATCCTTAAAAATAGGCTAGAGAGGTGCTGATTTATGATCTTAGTTTTCCTTGGAGCTGAGTGGAGGCTGGGGTGGCCAGGTGCCTAGGTTGGTTTCCACAAGCCAAAAGAAGACTTGTGCAGTCTACTTCTATTATTACTTTCTAAGTGGGCCATAACAGAGGTTTGGAGACTTTGTTTTAGGTGATCACTTATGTGAGATCTATGAATTTTAAATATAACATTCAGTTCCATTAAGATGACAGAGGAACAACATATAAAACCCTTCTGCCATAAATAGCTAAAAATCTTAGAAACAAAATAATTAATCAAGATATCTTAAATGCACATCTGAGATCCTAAAAAATGGAAATGAAATCTGAAATTTCTAAAATTGGAGTGAAAGGCAAAAAAATAAATATCTGATAAAGTTATCAGATGAGGATGGCTCTCTGAAACTCCATTTTGACCTGAATTCCCTGCCTGCCTTTCCTGGCTGCTAGAGCCATGTAGGACTGCTTACAGGTGCAAAATGCTATTATATATATATATATATATATATATATATATATATATATATATCCTGGAGTGCCTGGGTGGCTCAGTCAGTTACATGTCTGACTTCTGGTCTCTCAGGTTTTGGTATCAAGGTTGTGAGTTCAAGCCCCATATAGAGCCTACTTTAAAAAAAATGTGGTGTGTATATATACCAGATCCATAGTTCAGTCCCAGGCAAACTGTTAAGGGCTGGGTTAGAGAGAATCTGTGTAGCTGCTTCGATCAGTTCAGAAGTCCATGCCTTCATTTTTTCTCCCATACTCTTACCCCATGCTAATATGCTGTGTAGCTCCCAAGAGTGAAAGTAAGGAGAAGAGTGGAGGAATGTGAGGAGGACAAGAAATGCCTCCACTTCCAGGAATTGTCACCCTCCCCCAATCTTATCAGAGGCCCATATATCTTTTGAACTGGCTTTTGTTTCTGTTTTTTTTGTTGTTGTTGTTGTTGTTGTTTTTGTTTTGTTTTGTTTTTTTGTCATTTAATGGTTTTTAAAGATTCTATTTATTCATTTTTTTAAAAGGACGGATTTGTTTTTTTTTAAGATTTTATTTATTTATTTGACAGACAGAGATCACAAGTAGACAGAGAGGCAGTCAG
>NC_081561.1:113337233-113487711 GCF_022355385.1 Mustela nigripes
TTATTTATTTATTTGACAGACAGAGATCACAAGTAGACAGAGAGGCAGGCAGGGAGAGAGGGGGGGGGGAGACAGGCTCCAGTTGAGCAGAGTCTGATGCGGGGCTCGATTCCAGAACCCCAAGATCATGACTGAGCCACCCAGGGGTCCCAAGATTTTATTTATTCATTTGAGAGAGAAAGAGAAAGAGAGAGAGACTGAGCACACAAGTAGAGGAAGAGGAAGAAGCAGACTCCACGCTGAGCAGGGAGCCCCATGCAGTACTCTATCCCAGGACCCTAGAATCACGATCTGAGCTGAAGGCAGATGCTTATCTGACTGAGCCTCACAGACACCCCTGTCATTTACCATTCTTGTTAGTCTTTGGTTTATAACATAAATATGAAGAGTCCTCCAACGTGATGAGCTTTAGCTTTTAAGACTCATGAATATCATCTTCAATTTATTGTTGGGACCAAGAGGTCCAAAGACCTAACTTTAATTTCAAGGCTGGGAATTTTTTGTTTTCTTTTCTAATATGACCACCTTTTCCTACAGCCCCAGATAAATCTGCTCACATCTAATTTAAGGAGAGAGTCCACAGATTAATAAGGGAATTACAGTAAAAAAAAAGAATACAAGTACATGATCTGATATCACAAAAGGTTATTCTGTCAGTTTTTTAAGCTTTACTCTCCTCTCTCTTGTGGAGTCGATCCACCTTCCTGGGTCATTGCCTGTACAAGAGGATCCAAGAGAAGCAAAAGACTGACCACAAGGCTGAAGTCTGGTCAACCCAGACAGAGCTCCAAGGCCACAGACTTCCAGTTTTTCTGAAGTCAATGGTTGCCTTCTACAGCTGAAATGCCTGGAGAGTAGAACAGATTAGGCCATGAGGAATTCGACATGGGCTTAATTAGAGTCAGCAGAAACATCAACAAAAGATTGTATTTGCCCCATTTTTCCATGTGACAAAACTCAAACTTTACGTACGGAACTCACTGACATTATGGCAATGATAGACAAGCATCCTATTTCATTAATTTTCTCTTACTGTCTTTACAAATTACTCCATATTTAGTGTTTTAAAAACGGTACCTATTTTCTTTTTTAATTGTTATCATTTACTATCTTATAGTTTCTCCAGGTTGGAAATCCAGGTAGGCCCAACTAGGTACTCAGCATGGGATCGAACAGGGCATAAACCAAGGGGAAAGTCTGTTAAGTGCTTAGCTAATGACTCTAAGATCCATTTACAAGTTTATTTAGGTTTTATGGTATAATTTGGTTCTTTGTGGTTATGGTACTGATGTCTCATTTCTTTGACATGATGCCCCCACCATCTTCAAGGCAGAGACACTGCTTCAAGTATTTCTAGTCCTTTAAATCTCTCTCACTCTGTCAAATCTCTCTGATGTCCTCCTGTGCTTTAAAGGGCCCAGGTGATTGCACTGGGCCCTCCAGATAATTCAGAATAATCTCACTATCTTGAGGTCAACAGATCTGTCACTTTAATTATATTTATAATGTCTCTTTATCATGTAACACAATAAATTCACAGGTGTTACATAAGGGGACAAAACCATGGGAGTCAAAGATCTGCCTATCGCACATATATGCAATATAACAATTTTAAAGATGACACAGATTAACATAGAGCTAGTTAGTTTCAACATTTTCAACATTCATGCACAAGAAGCATGCCCTGCACTTGTTATCTGACCACTTACAGAAGCAGAAGAGCCTCTTGTCGTCTTTGCTTAGACAGTCTATCACTTCAGATCCGTCATTAACTTCTCTGTGCATTTGTATTTTTATCTTAAAACAGGAATAATACATATTACCATACCTAACCTGCTGAACTGATGTAAGCATCAAAAGAATTAATTCATATTAAACATAGTATTTTAAGAATTTAATGCCTATTTCTTATTCTCATCATTGAGACTAGACCATCAGTAGAACCACTGCCCTTGGTGTAAAAAGAAAAAAAAAAGGAAATAAGAAAAGTCAACTTTTAGAAGAACATGTATTTAGTATTATTTAACTCTAATGAGCTTTGAAAATCCTATGGAAAAATCCATATGGTATGTATAAGTGCAAATAGAAAGAAAAAAATCAGATGAGAAATCTATTTCTTTTCATGTTTCATTTTGCCAAGAGATAATGCAATCCTCGCTCTGGAAACTCATCTGTCACACTGTGCTCTATAAAGTGACAGGACACGATGTGACATGTTGATGAGACCCATCGTGACACAGAGCATGGTTTGTGGTCTGTGTTGGCATAGATAATTAGGAAAATCCTGGAAACGAGTAGTTTGAGAAGGATTTAATGAAGAATCGTATGACAGATAAATAAAAGGTAAGAATGAGCATACCTTTTTTTAATAAAATAAAACATGCAGAATATTAGATGGTCTTCCCCTGACCCCCAAATTTTATAATCATCTGTTTGGCATTTAACCTTCATATGTGATTAAGATAGCAAACCTCATACCACAGCATTCCCCTGTAAGAGGCGAATATAGTGATATGAGGTAATTGAATTTTGTTCTGACCCTCTTTGGCCTCTGTGCAGAAGCAATTTGTGAATTATTTAGGAAAAAAAGGAAAAGGGTATTTGCCTCAAGAGAGAAATGCTGGGTGCAAGGAAGAATTTAGTTCAGCAGCACTGTCTCTTAGAATACATCTGCTTTCCCAGCTTGAAATGAAAATCGAAATGGAAATTTCTATTCATCCTTATGCATTAACAAGATCCCTTCCTTTCACTGCCATGCTTCATATGTCCTAAACTAGACCAATGGCACATCTAAAACTTTACAAATCATGCTGAAGCCTTTGTTATTAAAATGACAATCTATGACTGAACCAATAAAAGAAAGTAACCCCATTGTAAATAAATACGGCATGAACATTTTAGCTTCTCAAGCCAAAACTAAGGCACATTAAGAGCAGTGTGGATGTTATTTGTAGCATTTCGGTTCCATTATACCTCTTTATATTTATATACTTTAAAAAAAGAATTGCAGCTTATAGGCAAAAGAATAGGGGTGAAATTAATCAAAAATTCTTTTTTTCTTATCCCTTTCTTCGGTGTTAAAGTACTTTTTTTAGGTTGTGATTACATAACTTTCCATCTGAAAGAATAAAAAAATGCCGATATTATCATCGAGCTTTAAAATAAATCACAAATATATCTAAAGAACACCGTTCTCCAGAGATTACGGCTACACTCTTTTTATAGCCATCGACAGTATTGGCAGGTATGTGACAGCAAAGGGGGCAGAATGAACATGATTTAATAAAGAAATTCTAAACTAACACACAAAAAATGAAATTGCAACCCGACTGTCAGAGCCTTAGAGTGTCGAGAGGCCAGTATGAAACATTTTGTTTTATTTCTAAAGCTTTGATTGGCCTGCCAACATGCATTTGGGCTGTCACTCCGAGGACACTTCTAGGAGCACTGAGTGGCAGGAAGCTCTTGATTGATGAGTGTTTGCATCCATTTTATTATTTGTTGCATATTTCTTTCCTGATGTATTTAACTAGAACAAAAATTCATACGAGAACTTTTATAACCTGCACCAGAATTCCATTTCATTGTGGTTCTCAAACTGCAGCAAAGACCCTCCCGCAAACACACGTTTCTCAGAGATAAGGACTAGGATGTCAGTTCCATAATGTTACGAATAGATTCCTGTTGAAGAAAGGAGGAACAAAGAATCTCATACAAAAAGAAAAAGTTGTAAAGAAATCAGACGTGGCTAAACTTCCTGCAGTTGTTGCAAACAATTTCTTGGCTACCTTGCTGCTTTTTCATTGCTTTTTTTTTTTTTTTGCAAATGGTAAAAAAAAATACCCTCAAGATTGAGACTTTAAATTACAGTATCTGATTGTCTAAATATTAGCAAACACTGTTTAGAGACTCCAGCAGCCTTGTAATTGAGGACTTCGCATTCTCATTCCATGAGCTTCTGTGGGTTGGTGTTCGTGCCATAAGCCTGAGGTTGGCTCAGGGTGCAGGTTGGAGCACACGTATTGGCTTCTACTTGGTCTTTTATTGTGCCACCTGGCTGCATAAAATGCATGCAAAATAAATTCTCCTCTTGATTATTCTCCCCTAGATTTCTCTTCGCTATTATAATGGAGCAGTTTGTGTGTGTGTTAGGGCTTTTTATGTTTTGGTTAAAAAGAAAGTAACTCAAACTGGCTTAAAGGATACGTAATAGGGGGTGGGTTTTGCTTGTTTGTTCTGACTTTTATCACTAGAGGATCCAGGGTTGGGCATCAGTCAGGATTGACTCGATTTAGCTGCTCAGGGCATTGCCACTCTGCGCGCCTTGTTCAGGGGCAGCCACATCTTCGGACCAGCTTCTCTCCAAGCGGCAAAATGATTGCCAAGGATTTACGTCTGGCACTCACCTGCCTCGCAATCAGGAGTGAGAAACCAGGCTAACTTCCTAGAATCCGCAGAGAGCTCAATTGTCTGAGTCTAGTCAGAGGTTCTTTCCTCAGCCAATATAAAAAGCTTGGTGGGATAATCCAAATACCAAACACAAAACAAAATGAAGAGAATTTTAAGGCTCATGAGTTAAAGATTAATGTGTTGATGAAGGTGGTGAGGAAATTTTTGTGGAAGTTGAAATAATTAATATGAAAAGTTTACCTGAAAGAAATGATAATTTTAAGAGAGACCAGAAATAAAGGAAATAAGTGTGATGAATTGGGAGAGGGGTGTGTGTTTACTCACTACTTCAATACCTGTGTGTAAGCATGTGTGATGCACTTAAAAACAGCTTCCCTATCAAGCACTATTGTAAGCAGTATGCTAAGCTCTTTATAAATATTATTCATACCATATAGTCACCCTACTTAGAATTAAATATTATTATCTTTATTTTGCAGATGAAGAGACTGGGTTTCAGAGAGATTAAATAACTTTTCCAAGATCATTGATAAAAAGTGATGGAGGATCATTTGAATTCATATCTTCCTTAAATTTTTTTTTTTTTGAGTATAGTTGACACATAATGTTACATTAGTTTCAGATGTAGGAAATAGTGATTCAGCATCTCTCTACATTATGCAATGTTCACCACAAGTGTAGCTACCATCTGTTAGCATAAAATGCTATTGCAATACCATTGACCCCTAGTCCTTACGTTGTACTTTTTATTCCTATGACTTCATCCCATAACTGGGAACCTGTATCTCCCACTCCCCTTCACCCATTTACCCACATTCCACCTGCTCCCCTCTAGCGACCATCAGCTTGAGCTCTATATTTATAGGTCTGACTATTTTTTGTTTCTTTGCTTATTCATTTGTTTTGTTTTTAAATTCCAACTTTGAGTGAAATCAAATGGTATTGTCTTTCTCAGTCTGACTTATTTCACTTAGCATAATACCATTCAAGTCCATCCTTGTTGCTGCAAATGGCAAGAGCTCATCCTTTCTTGTGGCTGAGTAATATTTATTGTGCATGCATGCACAAAAGTTGTCTGTGTATATACATATATACATATACCACATCTTCCTTATCCACTCATCTATTGGTGGGTATTTAGGTTGTTTCCATAGTTCGGCTGTTGTAAATAATGCTGCAATAAACATAGGGGTGCATATATCTTTATGAATTAGTGTTTTCATTTTTTTATAAATATCTAGTAGTGGAATTATTGGATCATATGGTATTTCAATTTTTTTCTTTGAATTTTAAAGCTCATGATCATAACCACTACATTATTGTTATACCTTTTTTTGTTTTTGTTTTTTTTTTTTGGTTTACAGGTCAATCTCTTACTATGTGAGAATGTCTTAAGGGCAGGGATTTTTTTTTTTTCCTACTTCATTCACTACCATATCTTCAGCCCCTAAAATCAAGCCTGACTTTTAGTAAATGGTTAGTTAACCTTTAAACATTGTTGAATAAAGGACTGCTTATACATCTCTGACTAGAAAAAAAAAATGATATTTAATGATTGGTTTTGGGGCAATCCTGAAGTTCATTTCTCTATAAGGTATAGAATTTACCATAGGAAACTAAAATAACTATGATGTCTAAAATGTCTATGGATAATCCTTGAGAAAAAATTCTGGATTTGAAATCTGGCACCAATTTCTATTAGGTTACATAACTTAAATATAATTTTCTGTGCCTCTGTTTCCTCATTTTAAGAATTATGGTAATTTACAATATACATAACATTGTCTTATTGTGTGTTACTGAGATGATTAGATAAAAGTTATATATTAAGAGAGTCATCATGCTTTCTGCTAAAAGTAAGCACTCACTGGCTATTACATAGTATTTTTATTACTATTACCCTCTTCTCCTAATTCAACATCCTCCTCCTCATCATCTTCATCACCATCATCATCAGGTCTCAAAGTGGCTTATTTATATATATCCTGAGGGATGCCATCTTTATAATCTGTTTTACAGTGTAAAATGGTCCTTAATCACATCAAAAAATCTGTTTCAATTGGATAAGTATGTCTGAGAAGAATATTTGGACTTATTTGTCCTAAATCAGAAACTCTCTAGAGACTGTCCTCATCAGAAGTCATTTAAAATTCTATCTAATGAGGGCTTTGCCAGTAGCAACACAAAGAACTTAAAGGATGCCTTTGATATTGAAACAGAATATTTTTAATTCTGACTTGGTAGACCCAGGTAGCTGAAATAAATTACCCAATTTTTCAGTTTCTGGAAAGGTAGAATTTAGGAATTCTGTAAAATACATTTGGCTCTGAAGACTTAATTAAATTTTATTCCTACTCTGTAAGACTGATCTTAAATTCACCTCTACTTTAGAAAACTGTTTTTAATCATTTTTTACCCACTGAAATGTTAATGCTCACACCTGACATTTGTAGCTATTTATCACATAGAATCTGACAGTATTAGTTGTTGTTTAATGTGTGTTAGACTTGCTTTTCTTAACGTTTTTGATCATAACATATTCTCATGGTGACAGCATCTTCTAACCCAAAAAACTCACAATATAATTAATATGTATACACACACATACACACAGAGTACTTAGGAATTCTTTTATAATATCAACCTCTTATAACATAGTTAGAGCAAGTCATTTTATTTTGCCATTGAGAAAAGTCTAAATTTCAGAGCATTAAGTCACTTATTCAAGGTCACTCATCTAGTAAGTGACAGACCCCAGATTTCCACTCAGATAGGTCTTTACATTTCAAATCTGGTATTTTGGGCTCATCTCTAATATAAATATTGTTGCTGCATGTGTATATTCTTGTACTAGATTGGCAGATATATGAAAGCAGGTACTTTTTCTTGATTTCTTTATACTTTTCAGAATGTCCAATGTATTTCTCAGAATACACAAAGTGACTATAAAAATTATGCTTAACTGTTAAGATGGGAAAGCAGAAGCATGTACAGAGGCTATATGTTGGAATGATCTAGTCCTATCTTCTGTGGATGCTTTCAAGTAATAGCTTTAAGCAAGGTTGAAATGCAGTTTCTTAGTTCATAAACCAGTAAAAATTTGCAAATCAAAGTTGAATAACTTGGTCCCAGTTTATTTTAAAGGTTTTTATTTATTTGACAGATCACAAGTAGGCAGAGAGGCAGGCAGAGAGAGAGAGGAGGAGGCAGGCTCCCTGCTGAGCAGAGAGCCCGATGCGGGGCTCGATCCCAGGACCCTGGGATCATGACCTGAGCTGAAGGCAGAGGCTTTAACCACTGAGCCACCCAGGCGCCCCGGTCCCAGTTTATTTTAAAACACAGTGATCACAAAAATGTGTGCGGTGAATAAGAACTGCAGGGAATAGTGTAGAAATCTGGGGGTTGTCTCCATCCTTAGGCTTGAAGAACCTGGAAAGAGAAAAAGTCTGTAAAGTAGAGCCCCAGCCAAGTGGAGGCAACCTTATAAGGGGGAATTATGGAAAGAAGGAATCTGACTCCACTCTCCTTCCTTTCTTCCACCAATCTTTTGACATGGCAGAGCATTCTATTTTTAATGGTCTGTAGAGGCTGGTCTGGAGGAGTAGAGCAGGGGAGTGGGAGGGGTGCAAGGCAGATCTGGAGGTACAAGAAAGGTATTGAAAACACGCTGATCTTCCTATATACTTGTGAGAAATAATAAAATCATGTCATACATGTGCCTGGTAAACTGAAAAGGATAAAAATATTCTTTATTTTATGTCATTTAAGGGTTTATTAAATAATTGTTAGTTAGTTGAATCACAGAATAATTCTTTGTGTTAAAAAACACAGCTCTATAACTTGTCCAGGTAAAGAACAAAATTTTAGTTCTAATTCTATTACATTTTCTAGGGAAATATCGTGGTTCAGAATATCTCAACTATTTTTTCTTAATTGCTGAGTGAACTAGCCTTATAGCTAATAAAAAAAAAAATCATGAAAAAACAAAAATTGCACTTGGGCTGCAAATGTCAGCAACTCTTTCTGTCTTCAAGTCTATCACACAGACTTTAACAATCTTTTGAGCAAATCCATTCCTCTAAAACTCAAATAAATAAGAAAAGTAAGTAAAATTACTCGGAATTTTACACTTAGAAGAAAAATCAGAGATGACTAGCCCTCCATTTTCTATCTACACATGATGGAAATAAAGCTCAGAAGCATAAAGTAACTTGTCCAGGGTCATGGAACTCTCAGATGGGATTGACTATGAAGACTGACTTCCTGCATGGAGCTCTTTGCATTACTCTATCCTCACTTACCTATACCCACTGAAGAGTGCTAATTTTTTTAGACAACCTCTGTTTGTTGTTGCTGTTGTATTTTGTTTTGTTTTACTAACTTTTACCCCAGTGTTTTTATTTTCTGAACATTTATTATAACCTACATATAGAATATGAGAGTAGTGTGTCACTCCAGTGACCCTCAGAACTGGTTCAACTTCTTTGACAATATAAATAGGGGTTCTGCTTTCTCCTATACTCCTACGATCCTTTCTAATATTGTATCCTCAGACAAAGATGACCATTCCATAGAGATGAGGATACAGACCTTGCTAGACCCTCTAAATAACTAAATATTATTTAACCAACAGCTTATCAAACATCCATCCATCTCTTTATTTGTTTATTCATTTAATAAATGTTTATTCAACTCCTATTGGATCAGTAGGGATATAACAATGAATAAGATAAAGTCTTTGACCTCAAGAGGTTTATAGTCTAGTGTATAGTGCCAAGAAGGACATGATAAAAACACAAGGATACATTTGATCTTTGGCATAACCATTGGGTGTACTACATACTGGTCTCTGTTCTAAATAGTTCACAGGTATTGGCTCAATTAATATTTACAGATATTTGAGAGGTAATATTTACTTCATCATACAGACAATACAATAGGGGCCCAAATAAATTAAGTAAATTTCTTAAGGTGGTGATAATTACAGAGTGACAAAATGAGGGCTTAAAACTACACTGTCTGACTGAAAAATTCAAGTTCCATACTACTTCCCTGCAATCCAAGTACTTTGTGGATACTACTATGTCACTCAGAAGATTCTATACTATATGCTTGTTTGTGTGCCTGTGCCATTTTTCCTGCTAGATTTTTAGCCCCTCAGAGAAAGAAACTATATTTCATGTATCTGGGACTTATCCACATTATCTATGATCATGTTTTGGAAAAAAAATTACGTTAGAAACAAATTAAGGAGTATAGGACCTTTTCTTTGCCTAAATTTGTGATTAAAGAAAGTATCTGAATAATATCAAATATACAGAATGAGCCAAATACACGGAGTAAAATTTGCAAATACATTCTGTATTAGCAGAATGTAGGCTCTTATAGTGATGCAGGATGAGCTTAATGCTCAAAGAATAATCCTGTTCTATTGTTAAATCAAATAGGACGTCTAATTAGCTAAGCATAGATTTTTCTTTCTTTTTTCCTCCCCCAGAAACCCATTCAATTTTTAAAATATTCAAAATTCCTAAACGAAACAATTTTAATCATCTATCTGTAAGTTGGTAGCACTATAGGAAATTGACAGCCTGGCATCAGAGTTAAACACCCTTTTAATTCTTCTTGCTCCTAATTTGTATCATTAGCGTATCTTAGTCTGTCAAAGTAATCAAAGCCATCAGTAGGGGAGAAAAGGTGACTTGTACGTACGGATATCATGTATTTATTAATATGATTATTTAAATCATTAAGTTGGAGAGATCTTATTTGTAATGAGGACAGTTGCTGACCATGTATTTATTAGCATCTTTCCACAATGGCAAAGGTCCTATCCGCAAGTAAGCAAGCTGTGACTAGCATCAAGGATTGGTATTAGAGCTCTGAGGAATGTGTGCTCATGCACTATGAGAGCATACAAGTGTAGCCTTTGTGTAAGGCACAAGCAAACCGGTAAAATCAAATCAAAGGCATCTGGGATAACATCTCTTATTTCATTACTCCCCAATTAGAATAATATGAGAGCTTGTGGGCACGTTATCTGATATAAAACAGCAAATCACACCCTGCATGTTCACACATGGTGCACCTTAATTGCTGACAAAAAATGTGTCTCTCTTGTCCAATAAGTGTCTTTCTCAGCCCATTACCTGCGAGGAGCTGCTACGTGGGGCTGCAGAAGAGCTTTCCCTGGAGTTTCAGGTGGATAATTGGGAAGGTCTACCTGCCCTACTCTTCCTGGCTTCTCGCAGCCCATGTGTGGTCTTATGCGACCACGGTACATCTTCTGAAACACCGGACTGAGTTCAGTTGGGGCCAGCCACTAGACTTACAAGCGCCATCTGAGGAAACTAACATTTGCTTTTGGTCTTCAGTATGGACTCCTGACCATTGCCTGATCCTCAGCAAAAGAAAATACACAGGAGCAAGCATGTGTGCATGAGCTCTACATATGAAAATATATAGTCGAATTCGTAGATGAGAAACACACACTTACTCATTCAGAATTCCCTAGGAGGAAGAGCATAACTTAATAGAATGCAGTGTTTTATTTTTAGTTTTGAGAAAGTATTCATTAAGGGTAAAACAGGAAAGACGATCAAAGCACATGAAAGAGAAACTGCATTCTTTGTACTTTCCTTGTTGTCTTGACTGAAATTTAGTACTCTTCACCTTTTGCCCCACTGGATTCACTAACCTCCAGTTTTCTTCTCCCTATTGTGCTAAACTCAAAAAAAGTGCCTAGAAACCAAAGAATAAGGTTGCCTGTGACTTATGTATGTTTGGAATAGGCAATTACCATACCTAAGCTTTCTCAGATACTTTTGAATTATTTTTACCCCCTCAAGGAAATAGAATCCTTTTTTTTTTTTTTTTTTTCTTGTTTCTTCCCTGTCCCACTCTCACTCGCCTTTGCTGGTTTAGAGGCTGTCTGAAATAGCCACTGTGGAAACACTGGGTGGCAGTCCCTCTCCCTTCCAGCCACCAACACCGGAACAGACTGTCATCCCCAGTGCTCCCGCTCTCCAGCGCTGGATTATTTCCCCGTGTTTGCTGGCTGCGCTGAAACTCTAAATCCTGCCGAAACAGAGTTCAGTAGAAACAGGGCCGTGCAGAGCAGCAGAAATAACAGCTTTTCCGAAAAGCATGTGTCACAAAGCAAAACCATGAGATTTCCTAGGTCAGCCAAAACATGAAAACTGGAAGTGAAAAATGTCCTGCTCACTGACCCAGTCAATGGGATTAAATCACAAAACTCCCAACAGTTGTTTTCGGTAATCTCACCCGTGATGTTCTGAGTACAGATGCATATCTCATGATTGGTATCCTTTTCTGCTTTCCACGTCTATTCTGTGAACCGTCATCATTTATATGAGTTTCCTGTAATGAAAGCATCTGTAAGCTCCAGCATCTGGAGTCTTCTGCAATACTCTGTTTCTTTCTTTTTACTCTCCAAACGCTCCCTCCCCTCACCCCATCCAAGACATGAATTTGTGTCATGGACCTCCAAAGCACGCACTGGACGGCTTGCCCGCTGGGACTCTGTGTCATCCCTGCACAGGACTCACAAGTCCGCTCCTTCTGAACAACTGAGCGCTGCTGGATGGAAAATGGAGATTTTTTTTTTCCGATTAACTTTTAAGTTTTATAAATATGACATTGCACGACATTCAGAAAGTAATTACATATTGTGTGACAGTATAAAAATTGTAAGCAAAAAAATTCCCATATGGCATATCTGATGTAAGATATTTAACTAAATGGCCAAAACCAACTTAAAGATCCCGAGCTTCCATGAGGAAGAAGTACATGGTTTAACCAGATATCATGACAACCAGACCTAAATGGAAGTTATCCGTATCTGTATCTTTATCTCCATGGAGTCTTTGTTATTGTTGATGCTCTGCCCCTAATAATCTAAAACTCAAAATAAGTAAACAAACAGATAAACAAAGCAAATAAATACATTCAAAAATGCAAAGGCAAATTTGGGCAACACATTCACCACAAAGTGTTCCATGTCCCTTAAAAGCACTTGTTCTTTATTATCAACTGCCCATGAACAGTTAATAGGAGTAAGATTTCGTCAATGTTAATTATTGCCCAGTTAAATAAAACAAGTTAATTAGTAAGTTAAGGCATAACCTTCAAAATCATGCCTAACAGTCAGAAAAGGGTGGTAAGAATTTATTATTCAAATAATTTTTCAAATAGTAAGAATGTATTAATAATTCCTTCTTTTAACAAATACTGCTTGAGTTTCTTCTATTGATAGAATTTGCTGTGGGTTCTGGAGCTTGAGCAGTGCACAAAATAGATGAAGCCATGCTCATAGGGCACATACTTCATATCAAGCATCTGTTTCCAATTCTACATTAAAAGGTGATGTAACCATTTCTTATAGATCACTAAATTACCTAGAACATTACCTTAGTCATTGGAACTGCTCAAATTTTGTTTTAAAAGTAAATTAACTACTATTGCCTTTGAGAATGGGATGCTTGCTTGTAAAAAGTAGTAGGCCTGCATGGAAAATGATCAGCCAGAAGATTTTTTTTTAATGCATACTTAATTATAAAGAAAAATTACATTAAACTCTGTATTGTGATGTTAATTATAATGTGTAGCATTTTGATAGGACATTTCTAGAGGCATGAATGCTTTGCTTATTCTGCTGCCTACAATTTAATTTAAGTATTTATAATAATATATGCAGAAATGGTAACATTTTACTTTTATCAGAAATTTAATATTGAAGTTCTTATATATAAAGTGGAAAATCTTGCCCATGTGACTCATGCACTGTGCCTGTGACTTTAATGCCTTTAAAAGACAGACTAATGGCCCATTATTGTTTTTAACATGCCACCTTAAAATAACCTTTCAGCAAATTTTCTGACATATTTTATCTTAGCCTCCATTTATTTCATTTATATTGACCCTGGTCCCTTTAAAATAGCTGGTTTTTGAGAAACATTGGAGTAAGCACAGCATTTCTGCAAAGACTTTCGGATTCTTCCAGTAATTCCACGTTGACGTTGCTTGGTTTTATGGGTAGCAATCTGCTCTTCTTTGGGAATCTGTCAGGATCAGAAAAACACACATTAATCATTTACTATAGGAGCCCGTACAGCTCCAAATGTCCCCTATTTCAAGATGACAATTGGACACTTATCAGGAATTACCCACATCCTTACAAGTGAGTTGTTGGCTGTGCAGAGCAAACTGTGGACTGCAACTCCTCATCAGATGGTATTTGCAGAGACCCTAGGACGGACCTCTATAGATTGTCATGTGAATACAGGGCTGCCTTAAAAATGTTCTTTGTTTACGGATGTACTATATTTATTGATGTACTATCGTGACTGTTTCACTTCCAAACTGAATCTGAACCTTGATGTAACTCCAAAGGAGCAAGGCAGCTTTTAAAGGACTTTTGGGTCAGGAGCCACACCACCTGCAAAAACCCTCTTCAGATTGGAGCCGGGCCTAATCGTAGAGGAGGCCAGGAAGATCATGCTTCTAAACTGGACAAGCAGTGTTGTGGGAATTCAGGGAAAGATTTTGTTCGTTCCTCTCTCAAAGATGTGAAAACACGTCTTTGATTGTTTGACATTGTGTGAAGATATGTGGTCCCCAGAAATCATTAAACCAAAGCCTTGTAGGATAATTTTCACCAATGGAATGTCTTCACATTTTTGTTATCTTTGAGATTCTTATCTTCTCTAACATTTGGCCTAAGTTCATAGCCTTTTAATTACTTTTCCCATCTGTAGCAGGTAGTATGCTCAATCGGGTGTTGGGAGCAACCCTCCCAGGTAGCTTTTGGAAATGCAAAACCCAGAGTCAGCTAGAATGCAAATATTACTTTCCAAAATATGTGATAACTGAATCACTCTTTTTTAGCATTTAAGTTGGACAAAGCACTCAAGAGAAATACATATGTTATTTTTTACTTAATTCTAGATCATTCCATCTCTGAACATATACAGTTTTTTATTCTTCATGTTTTGACTCTCGTTATCCCCAAGATTACTAGGTCATTTATAGTGTAACTCTTACCCACATGTCCAGATATATTTTCAGTTTGAAAGAGAGAGAAAAAAGAGATTTCATACATCTATTCATTTCTTTGTGTCTTACACATTTTATTCACATCTATTTAATTCTATTCAATATCAAGAGTTTAAAACTGGAAAGTGAAGATTTAACATGTAGTAAAACATAACTTACAATATGAGTGGAAATCAAGTGTTGGATTAAAATATTAAATTAAAAAATTTCAAACACATGAATGTTTTTGTAATGCAAATTCAATATTGTCAGATACACACATAGATAAGGTGTGAAAGATAAAATGAAAAAAGTTATGAAAGACATTGGAACTTGTGTCTTTAAAAATTTCTTTGGATAATTTTCACATAACCTTTTCAACAAAAATAATCAAAGAGTGGTTTAAACATTATGGCCAATTAATATATATATATAATATATAATTCCAATTATATATATAATTCCAATACACTCTAGGTCCCCCTATTTGATATTGTTGAATGAATGGGTGAGTGAGTGAGTCAATGAATGAATGAATAAATACATACATACATATAGAAATAGTTCAAGAAAGGTTTCTGGATTTCATGAAAAATCACATCTGGTCCTTGAATGAAGGAAATCTGAAAAATAGATAGGAAGAGCAGGGTGCTATATTAACATTCAGCATGTGGAGCTGAGAGTACGAAAGGCATCTTTAGCTACTGAGGTTTGAAAAAGAGGGGAACATTTTTCAAAAATTATGTAAGTAATATATTGAAAGTGCTTTTCAGGGAAGATTAATTTGGCAAAGTAGGAATACAAATTAGTAGAAACTTTGTACCAAATGACCTGATAAAACATATTAAAACCCCTTTATGTGAATGTTTAGTATTTATCTGGTCATCCATATTTAAAAATTTATCTTGAGATAACTGAAGATATATGAGTGTATGAGGGGTGCCTGGGTGACTCAGTTGGTTAAGCGACTACCTTCGGGTTAGTTCATGATCCTGGGGTCCTGGGATGGAGATACACATCAGGCTCTCTCTGCTCTGTGGGGAGCCTGCTTTTCTCTCTCCCTCTGCCTGCTACTCCCCCTGCTTGTACGAACATGTTCTCTCTCTCTCTCTTCCAAATAAATAAATAAAATCTTAAAAACAAAAAATGTATGTGAGTATAGAGGTGCCTGTCTGGCTCAGTCAGTAGACCAAGTGACTCTTGGTCATGGGTTGAAGCCCCATGTTGGGCATAGAACTTGCTTGCTTTAAAAAAACAAACAAAAAAAGAGTACATGATTATAGAAACTCATTTTAGTATTGGTTTTAAAGATAAAAGAAAGAGACAGAAAATGGAAGAAACCAAATAGCTAAAACAGACTTATAGGTTAAATTAGTTAATCTATAAAGTGTGTGAATGATTTCTGATGTGGAGAAAGTGGCCAAACTAAACTTACTGAAGAAAAAATAAGTTATGAAAGGGTTTTCTTATATAATCCATATATTAATAAAAACATATTTCTGCCTTTGTTTTTCTGAATCCTTTTATAATATGCAATATGACTTTTTATGGCATTCCATGGTTTCTTTGCTTTGAATATACATTTTTAAGATTCTTTCTCTCATCAGTGTGTATCTATGTATATATCCATCTAAATTTGCCTATTAATTCCAATTAAGAAGAACTTGTACTTAAATACAGATTTCTCAGGACACCTAGATAGCTCAGTTGGTTAAACATCTGACTCCTGAGATCTGAGATCATCATCTCAGGCTCTGTATGGAGACTGCTTGGGATTCACTTTCTTCCTCGCCCTCTATCCCTCCCTACTGTGCGTGTTCTCTCTCTCTCAACAAACAAAAAACAAAGAACAAAACAAAACAAAAAAGCAAGCAAACAAACAAAAAACAAATTTCTCTTTCTTGGTTTGGCAATATTGCTCTTTTGCCTTGGTTATGATGACCTACTCACTATGATCTATCTGTCAAGATACTGTTAAAGCCATCCTTGATAGTCCAGAACACACATGATGTCTCAAAACTTCCAAGGCACTTTGACCATAAGAAAATCCTGGTGTCCACATCGGTAACACACGAATTTGACTCTCAGTCCCCTTCCTTATTAGCTATGATCTGAAGGAGCTAAATTATGCTATCTGAACCCCAAGCTCTTCATCCTTAAAATGGGACTATTAAGTGTGAATTCACAAGAGTGTTGTTTAGATGACATGTGTAAAGCCCCTGGAAGAGTGTGCCCAGCTCAGGTGATGGGCCTGAGATACGTGAATTCTTCTTCTAGGCTTTCTGTTTATGTGATATTTCTATAACTGCACTGAATAGTGTTTAAGGGTAAATAAATTGAAATCCTTTTGTCCCCGGTAATATGATAGAGCACCAGGTATCTAGCCATTGTTCAATAAATATTTGTTGACGGTGTGACTATAAATTCACCATAATGGAAATTTGGAACAACTTTTTAAAATATCTTTTTGGGAGACATACATAAAATGGACGTATTTCCAAAAATATACACTGTTTTCTCTTTCCAGATATCTTTACCTCTAGGAGAAGAGAAAAGTGTTTGCTAATTCAATGGGAAACACAAAGCAGTAATCTTGGTAAAGTGTACATGAATGATTTTCTAGTTGGTCACCTACTCACTTGGTCAGGTGATAGTGAGAACCATGAAAGAAGTGAAAACAAACTCAGAAAATATGACAGAACTCAGCAACGGAGGTTATCAAAATTATAAAAATAGCTTACTTTTTTTTAGAAATGTGATTCTTTAAAAGGAAGGGTTTTTTTTTTTTTTTTCTTATTAATGAAATGTGTTGGCTTTGTTAATTTGCTAAAAACTACCTTCTTGTCATGGCAAAATATTGTTGGGGAAGTTACCATGGAGGCGTTTTTTGGCTCAGGTATTTCCTTTAAGACAACCAAGCAGTCAAAGGAACAAACAAAAAAATCCCTGAGAGAAAGCAAGATTTGTCTAGTGAATTTCCTATTAATTACACCAGAGACAGGGACATTTCAGATCAAAACAGACAACTGTAACCTTGTAAATTTATTTTTTTAGATTAAGAGTCAATACGGTGTAATACTCTGATCACCTCCAAGTAAAAAATACTGTTACTTGTTTTAGGCATTTACTTGGCATAATCAAAGACACTTACCTGGCTAAAATGGGCTAACAGCTTTAGAGAATAGTACATGTTTTGCTGAAATAAATATAAGCATATTCAAAAGCATTTTTTTTTTTTTTTTTGCTCAAGTCATTTGAGAAATACACTACAAACCAAATTGGAAAATAATTGCAAGGCCTGGCTCCCACATTTAATCAGGTGGCAGCTACTGGGCTCTCAGCTAACAGACTATAAATGAATTCTGTAACATTATTAGTAATTGTAGCATCACATTTCACAAAACAAGCTAAAAATAATAGCAATGTGTAAATTTCATTGCCATAAGGCCTCCACTGCTGAGGCATTTATTTTGCATCATATCCTCACCAAAAGGGGGGAAAAATAATAAGATCAATAGAACTGTCACTGAGTCATCGACACTTCTTAACTTTGTTCTCTACCGACAGATGCAGCACCTGCTATATGTAGTTCCTGGTTTTGCACTCCCACTTGCCTGGAGAGTGATGGTCTTTACTAGCAATCAGAGGAACAGAGCCGGTGGGACTCAATGTCACAGAGGCCAATGTATCATGCCCCCTGTAGGTAAGGAGAACTGCCAACAACATGTTCTTAGTTCACAATGGACAGATTGTGAAATTGAAACACGAACACAGAAGCTGTGTAGGAGGGGGAGGAAAAAGAAATGAGAAGTAGGAGAAAGTGGCAGATGTAAATTTGTTTTGTTTTGTTTTTCCTTAGCGGTAGTGGGTCCTGATAAAAGACTAATGATTAGAGCATCTTAGCCATGCTTTTTAAAAGATGATGTTTAAAGACCCATCTCTGACTAGAAGGTAGAAAGATACTGCTTTAAATTCTGAAATAAGGAAAGTGTCATCATTTCCACCTATTTGTCTTTTTTTTTTCCCCACTCTGTCCCTCCCATTTTCTTTCTCCCCTATCTCCTACTCCTTCCTTCCTTTTTCAAAGTTTATAATCACTGAAACAACTTTTAGCTAAATATTTCTGAAAGGAAGAGAATGTTTCAGTGTGAATATATGTTCGTGTGTGTGTGTGTGTGTGTGCCATTAAAGTAACATGTGCTAAACTGTGTCTTTGCATATTTTAAACCTTTCCCTGTTTTTTTGTCAGAAATGTATGTTTTTCTTTACTTAGATAAAATAATTTAAATTCTCAAAACTTATGAGACCACATCAGCTTATAATACATTTTTATCTTAGTACTTGATATTTAATTCAAATGTTCTTATATAGAACTAGAAAAAAATGAAAATAGTGACTACATCAACTCTTTCTTGGAATAATTAAAATAACTTGAATTCAGTGGAAATAGCACAAATTTAGCTTTTTAACAATGGGAGAGAAATTGCTCCACCCTTATTTTACTAAAGCAAAATCGTGTTACAACATACCGTTTGTAAAATAACAGCAAAGCCTGAATCTCTAATATAAATTCTGGCAAAAAATTATTTTGTTTCTTGGGTCTGGATTACATAAATCTAAATTATAAAATGATTTGATGCATAAAATATTTAGCAAGTTATTGTGCTTTGGAAAGAACTCATTTAAAGTAGTGCTATTTTCAAATAATCTTTCAGTCTATAATATATCAAGGATGTGAAAATGACTTTATATGTTAGAAAATTGGCCTTTAACGAGAAAAAATATTAGACAATTTTAAGTGCAAAGCTATTAACTGGCTGATTTCTGATCCCTGACACAGGATGTCATCCTCAACCCAGTGCCTGGCTGCTTAGCATCCTGTGGGAACCACAGGCTTCCGAAGATTTCTCTTTACAAATAACAATCAGTTCAGATAGAGGAGACACAAGGAGAGCCAGTTAAATCTTTCACATCATTACCAGCCTCATTGTTTTGCAAATCAGTAGCATAAAGTAGAACACGTGCATGAATCCTCTTACAGGTTCCTGAATGCTAGGGATTTCAAATATGTGAATCCTGTTGATTAGCAATAAACGAGTAAGCCGCATCATAAATCATTACCCTTATCGGCTAGGTAGCTAGTTTAAAGATTACAGGTTATAGTTTGAATTCATGAAGACTTGTCCATCTGCAATGATGAGGCTTTCCCCTATTCATATGTCAGTCCATCATTATTGTGAAGTCTGCCACATCTGATCACTAGCTCACTTGAAGAGCTCAAAACAGCATTTTGGAAGTCTCCTATTTATAGTAGAGATATGTAGAGTAATCCAAAACACTGTCTGCTTTAACATGCTAACCCTCTCTTGGCAAGAAATTCTTCTCAGGAGACTCCAATTTCTGAAATGATCAGGTCCCAAAGCTGAGTGCCACAACAATGGGATAAAAAGTGATTTATCTGTATTTTAACTGGCTGCCCCTCCACCACTGTAATTTGCTTTTACAAATGCAATTATTCATTTTCTTCAGTAGGTGACTGAGTTGATCATATTGCACTTATAGGTATTTAGTATTCATTTTCTTGTAATGATTTTTCAGTACTATTTCCCACAAATGTCAAAATCCCGAGTTGTTTATTTGAATCCGACTTTATCACTCTAACAATGAGAAGCTCTAATTATAGAGTGCAGTGAGCTAGGCAGCAGAGAGAGCTTGCATCCCAAATACTACTACTAATACCGAGTCATATGATGAATACTAGTAATTTCTTTACAATACATTCACTACTTTCTGGTGTTTGGACACAGACTGTTGTCTTACTTTTAGAGGGGTAATGGCAAGCTCTGGAGTGAGAAACTCCTTATCCCTGTTTGTACTCTCTATTCAAATTGAACTTCATCTCCTAAAGAAGCAGAGAATTCACCTAAAGCATATTGCCCTGGAGTGGTTGAAGACAACACCTTCTCTCACTCAACTAAAATAGCAACATAGAAAACAGACTTGGCATCGATCCTCATCCTCAATCATTCATGTGGGTGGTACAATGCCATTCCACTCTCAAACACTTGTTCGTTACACATATCTAAATAATATTGGTTATAGGGAGCACACAAGGAAAAAAAAAAGTTTTCCCCTCCTACTCCCCATCTGTTGTAGAAAACACACAGGTTTTTCCACCACAGGTTTAGAACAACCTCATGTCCTTGGAGCACAGACTCAGACTGCGTTGTAATAACAGTGTGAACCTTCCTCCCACTCCTCAACCCACAAACTTATTTTTAAGGCTGCATTCTGAGAATAGCCTTCACCATTATGCTGTTGGAACATAAGCTACCATGTTAAACAGCAGTGGCATGAGACTGACTAATCTTGATGAAATGACCAGCTGGCTCACTAGCTCCTCTGTAGAGCGGTAGTAACTACAAGCCTTGTCCTGCATCTATGTGTTGAAATACCTTCACTGTTCTCTCAAACATAAATGGTACCAAACTACTCTTCATCAAGGCAAAGCCCAATTTTATTATTTTTTTATTTAACATATGTAATGTTTTCACAAAATATTTGCAGATATTTTATTAAAAAATTAAATTCAATTTCTACATCAATTGTTGACTTACTGCCTCATCCGTGAACTCAAGGATCAGAAAATACACATGAGAGATAAAAATGACTTAAAAGATGCAGACATAACAAAGGAAGAACATTAAGGAAGTAGCTGATTCAGCAATAAAGCTGAATTCAATCTCAGAATAACTCTCTCTTCTGAATAGCACAAGTGATTTAAACACAAGGTGCCATGGAAGACCAATTAGATGGGGGCATCTGATTCTATTATTGGCTTTATCACAGGTTATTGGTAGAATCTTCACTTTATCACAGGTTATTGGTAGAATCTTTCCAGATTACTTTTAACCATGTCTCCATATTAAAAAAGACTCAACATTAATTTATCTGCCCTTCTTCTAATTAAAAAAATAAAATTTATTAAAAATTGACTCTCTGGAAAGTTCCGGAAAACAAGATGCATATAGTCTTTATAGATCTTACAACTTATTTTGTTTTAAGGCACTTTTAGTATCACTCAAGAATTAAAAAAAATTAATAATAATAATAATAATAATAATGCCTGAACTAAAACAAGGGAACCTAACTTACAATAACTAGTAATGTGTAGCTTCTGTTGTTATTAATACTTTTACCTCAAAACTTAATCAATAATAATTTATAGATAGTCAAAAGTGACAAGATTCTACATATAATGTTATTTACAATTAACTTTTTGAGATTTTATTTATTTATTTGAAAGAAACAGAGAGAACATGAGTGAGGAATGAAGGGAGGGGCAAAGGGAGAAACAGACTCCCAGCTGACTGCAGAGTCCAACATAAACGTGGGGCTCAATCCCAGGACCCCAAGATCATGACATGAGACTAAATCAGATGCTTAACCAACTGAGCCACCTAGCTGACCCTACACTTTTTTTTAAAACTAAACAAGAATAAGAACTTCCTACTGATTTTCCTAGAGATGAAGACTTGAGAAGAATAGAGTTTGATTTTGTAGCACATAATATCAGCTTATTTAAATAGTCAGTGTAAAGAAAATACACTTCATTCTTCCATAGGCTGATCTTAAGTTCTGAAAAAAGAATGGGAATAACTACTTTGTTTTTTTTAAGATGGTTGTTATCTGAAAAATTAACTCTTCATAGTTAAACTTTTTGCTTCTAATTAAGCTTCTTAAATCTTTGATAACTAACTTTTCATAAATAAGCCTTTATAATTAATTTCTCATAACCAATCCTTCATACCTGAAATATATGATCGTTACTTTTTTTTTTTTTTTAAGATTTATTTATTTATTTTAGAGAGACAGAGAGTATAGGAGCAGGGGAGCAGGGGAGGCAACAAAAAAAGGAGAGAATCTGAAACAGACTCTGCTGAGCATAGAGGCCAACTTGGGGCTCAATCTCATGAGAGATCATGAGGCATCCCAAATCAAGAGTTGGACACTCAACTGACTGAGCCACATAGGCACCCCAGGCATTACCTTTTATTTAATTTGCTAACATCCTTCTACTGCTTGGGACCTCTACACAGTGCTCATTGGTGAATACTGCTGACTGGTTGATGCTTTTCTTCTGCTACTCTAAAATCTGAGTGGGATCCTCTCTTTGTAGATGTGTCTCTAAATCATATTTGAATCCTTACTTTACATGTCTTTTGAGATACTGTTAATTAAAGAAGATAGTAAGAACAATAGAACCCAACTCAATTAAACAAAAATGAGTTTATATAGTAATATATCAATTAATTACATATGTCAGAATAACTTGAGAATCTTTTATTTGTATTTAGAGAGAATCTAAATTTATTTGAAATAAAGAAAGATATTAGTTGTGGAATATTAAATGGAGAAATAAATGGAAATCAGTATGAACTGAAGTGGTAGACCTGACATCAAATTTTTTAAAAAAGTAATAAGAAAATAATGGCATTTTTCAATGATGAGTTTTCTTTTATCCAAAGTTAGAATGGGGATAACTTCTATCTCAATGTCATTCATCTCTTTTTTTCTTTTACCATATAAGTGAGGAATAGGGGCCAATTCTCAGTAATACTTTGGATACTTAGAAGCCCTAGTGGTTTATTTGAGTTTACACTATATAAATTTATGTACTCCCAAAGAACTTGTAATGCCAATGGCATTTATCAGGTATTGTTTGTAAAGGATATGAATAATAATAGTCCATCTGCTATATTCCCTTTTCAGCAGAGGAATCTTACAAATTAATGTCGGCCTGGATGTAATCCATTTAGGATGACTCCTGAGAGTCATAAAAATGAGATATCTCTCTTTCAAAAAAATTCCCTAGCAAATATTTGTCCACTAATTATTTTTCCTGCTTCTTTTTGTAAAGTCCATTTTAAAGTTCTTTAACTCTGTCAAGTACTTTATGACTATCTGGGAAAAATACCCAACTACCCAACATTGACAGGACCACCACTGTCAACAATGATGTTAAACTTACTTTTGTAAAGACCTAAGCTTATGCTGTGATATACTTGAGAGAGAGAGAGAGAGAGAGAGAGAAGAGAATACATGAAGATACATCAAATATTTTAATATAAGAAAAATGAACACTAGTATTTATTGAGTGTTCACCACCTACTTTAGAAATATTATCTCTTTTTGATTTTCATAGTATCTCTTTGAGGCAGAAGCACAAATTAAACTCATTTTTCAATTGGGGAAACAGAACCTCTTAGAAAACATAGAACATCATCCGTAGGTCCCACATTGAGGACATGACAGAGACAGCACTGAAACGTGGGTTTATTTTCTGACCAATGTATCTTCTTAGTTACTATGAAAAATAGTCTCAGGGTGCCTGGGTGGCTCAGTGGGTTAAAGCCTCTGCCTTAGGCTCCAGTCATCATCCCAGGGTCCTGGGATTGAGCCCCACATCCAGCTTTCTGCTCAGTGAGAAACTTCCTCCTCTCTCTCTCTCTTTCTCTGCCTGCCTCTCTGCCTATTTGTGATCTCTGTCTGTCAAATGAATAAATAAAATCTTAAAAAAAAAGTCTCTGTTTATGGGTTGAGAGAAAGCAAACCTAGATACTAAAGTGGTCTGGAATGACAAAATTTTATGACTAAATTGATTTTATTAATTAAGAATATTACTGATACACAAAACTGTTTAATATTGGTAAACCTGTACACCAGGTACCATTTATGTCAACCATCATTCATAAGCCAATAGAATTTCCCCTCCAATTTTTATGGGGAAAGGAGCAAACAAGTTCTATATAATCATATCTCTACATTTTCTGGACCATGACAAAATGGAAGATTGATAATAGCATAGACATAATAAGAAAAAAATAATACATGGACAACTCATGAATGGGAACTATCCCAAGTCTTACAGAGATTAGAACATACACATTTTGGGGGATTACTTCTTTTCATAGACATTCTGGCTTTTCTTCATTTGTTCTTCTATAGTAAACATTTTTTATCCTGTCTCATCCTTCCTTTTTCCCCCCAAGTTGATCTATTCTTTTCCATGTTCCATCACAAACTCCTCTTTTTAATTTATTCACTACTAATATTATCACAGTGTAAACAGTTGAAGCAAAGGGGAAAAGATTACAGTATGGAATGTTTTATGCCAAAATATAAGATCTATTGTTTGAATGATTTCCTTTCGGAAAATAAAGGAAAATCCCCTCTTTTGCTTCCTTACTAGATAGAAAAGTCATATAGTAAAAAAAACCAAAAACTAAAGGCTCACACACATTGGGATTTAAATTTTAGCTCAGCTACCTACTAGATATAAACAATTGACCAAGTAATTCTTGTGTTCTAAATCTATCTAGGCCTTAGAATTAATAATGCTTATGTTTATTTTTAATAAGTTAAGGATAATTTATATATTCAATTCAACTTAAAAAATGTATTGGGTGCTTACCAAGAGCCTAGTAATTTTCTGGGTTCTTGGAATATACCAGGAACAAAATAGATAATTATTTCACTACTTACAGAATTTACATTTTTTTTTTTTTTTAAGATTTTATTTATTTATTTGACAGAGAGAAATTACAAGTACACTGAGAGGCAGGCAGAGAGAGAGAGAAGGAAGCAGGCTCCCTGCTGAGCAGAGAGCCCGATGCGGGACTCGATCCCAGGACCCTGAGATCATGACCTGAGCCGAAGGCAGCGGCTTAACCCACTGAGCCACCCAGGCGCCCCAAGAATTTACATTTTAAAGAGGGGAGATAGTGAGTGAATAATCGACATAACAAAGAAGTTATTCCTATGTTAAAAAGTGATTTCCTTAAAAAGTGGGGCAGGATAAGAGATTTGTGAGTTTTGGATGTGGACCACACTACAATTCTGACTATGCAACGTTGGGTAAATATTATTGAGGAGGTGTCAGAACTGAATAAGGGAAGAAAGACTACATGAACCTTTCAGAGGAAAGGGTATAGCCAGTGCAAAGACTCTACAGAGGGAATGCCCTGTATTAAACAAGAAGCTGTATGGCATGGAGACCAGCAGGAAATCATTCATAGACATTACAGAGGGAGATAGATGACTTAGGGTCTTGCCTCCAGAAAACAAGACATGTAACTCTTATGGTGTTTGGATGAGAAATGTTAATTACCATAGAAAAAATACATATTGCTTTATAACTGAAAAAAATATATATATAACCTTGTATATATTTATTTAATATTGCCTGTGTCAAGCATTGTACTGATCAATAAAAAACTCATTTGTTCCCCATGAAAGGCATATGTGGAAAATGCCATTTCTATATCCACTATACAGAAAAGAAAAAAGTCTCTAATAGGTTAAGTAACCTGTTCAGGGTCATGTTCTTATTAAATGGCAAAGGTATTATCCAATACCTTAATGTAATTCCTTTTTGTTTAATGTTGAATGCATGTATTCCTTTGCTTCTGTCCCAAACATACTTGTCTTATCCTTTTCATTTCCAGATTTGCCCTCTACTTTCTTTTACTTCTTAGATAGGCTCTTTTGAGCTCTTACCATTATATCCTTTCCGTAAAAGGATTTCAGTGTGCTAGTTGTGAAAATAAATAACTTTTCACCAGCTTTCTTCTATATTCCCCTTTCACTAGGGACTGAATTTGATTGTCCTTTAGCTATCGTTAGCTCGTCGTGCAGGGATTTTATTTTAAAGGTGGCCCAGCAACAATTTCGTGATTTCATTTCCTCAATCATATATTTTAGATATCCTTCTTTTTTATTGTTGGTGTTATATTACCTCTCAAGCTATTCTTCCTTGCATTAGCATTGATTTACTCACTCATTCGATTTTGGATATTTTTTCTTTCTCTGAATGATTTTACTCTGTTAAAAAAAAGAGAGTTATCAGGGCGCCTGGGTGACTCAGTGGGTTAAAGCCTCTGCCTTCGGCTCAGGTCATGATCCCGGGGTCCTGGGATCGAGCCCCACATCGGGCTCTCTGGTCAGCAGGAAGCCTGCTTACTCTTCTCTCTGTCTGCCTCTCTACCTCCTTGTGATTTCTGTCTGTCAAATAAATAAATAAATCTTAAAAAAAAGAGAGAATTATCATTAGACTTTTGTTTTAAATTTTTCCATAACACCATGCAAATCATTTGATCAGATATTACTGTTAGCAATATGTCAAAAAGCCTGCTGCTGGACCCATATGAAATAAAGGTATTAAATATTACATGTTCTTTCTTTTCAAATATTATCATCTATTCATGATTATCAGTTTGATATTTTCAAAATTCACCAAGGAAAGGAACATAAATTCTAATATATCTTCTAAATCTACAAGGGGATTTGTTGATTAAAACATATTATTACAAGGGTGCTTTGGTGGCTTAGTTACTTAAGTGACCCACTCTTGATTTCAGCTCAGGTCACCATCTCAGGTTTGTGAGATCAAGACTGCCTCCCCAAGCACAGAGTTCATTTAAAATTCTCTCTCTCCCTCTCCCATGCCTCTCCTCCTACTCTCCCTCTAAAATAAATTTTTAAAAATCTTAAAAGAATATCTTTATAAGGTTAATATGTATAAGCCATAATGTCTCCTTGTTTTTATATTTTTATATAATTTTAAATACCAGGGCTTAATATTTATATTCCCCCTAATTTGAAACTCTCTTGTTTCTATTTGCTGTGACAAGAACTAAAAATTTATTATCAGAAGACTCAAACTTCAAGAAAGTATAAAAGCCCAAAATTATAAAACAGTTTAATTATCAGAAGCATAGGGCACCTGGGTGGCTCAGTTGGTTATGCGACTGCCTTTAGCTCAGGTCATGATCCTGGAGTCCCAGAATCTAGTCCCAGGATGGAGTCCTGCATCCAGCTCCTTGCTCAGCAGGGAGTCCGCTTCTCCCTCTGACCGTCTCAAGTAAATAAATAAAATCTTTTAAAAAAAAAAGAAGAAGAAGAAGTATGCAAGTGGTTGTCTGTTTCTGAGAGCTTTTAGATAATTGGGTTTTCTACCCTCAATCTGATTCTTTTAGCATTGTATGGACAAACCCAAATTTTTATTTATTTAGGCAAGGGTGACACAATGTTTCAGAAACCTGAGGGTTATACCCAGTGCAGTGTAAGAATCTACAGTTTTCAAAACAGAAATCTGTTATGCTCCCTTCCTTATATCAGGGTACAAAATCTACTAGCACAAATGAGATTAGCTACAAAATCCTGATTTCCACTCAATCACTCATAAAACCTTTGGTTATGGCAATCAGCTACTAGAATCATCGACGAATACATGGTTTAAGAAAATTAAGAGTTTACAGGATCCAGTATTCTTATTCTTATAAGTTCCCTCTCATAAAAAGAGGGAACTGGTCAAATATATCTGTGGCCTTAATCTTGAAACAGTTTGAAAATTGATGTCGCATAAATGTGTCAAGAAGCAACATTTATTTATCGAATATTTAGCATGTGCGAGGAACTGAAGTATTTAATTAAGCCATGGCAAATACTTATGATTTAATATTGAAAGAAGATGTGATTTTCTTTTAAAAATTCTCTGAGACCATTTACATTTCTCGATAATACCATAGACAAAGTGACTTTTATGGTTTTGTTACCTATAATGCTGGGGTATATTAAAGCTAAAGGCAGTGAAAGGTGAAAAAGCCAAGGCATTATTGAGATGAATCAGTGAAAATTGAAGATCTAAAAAAGTAACTTAAATGTTCAATCAAATACTTTACCCAAAGGACAGAAATATCTATCATGTTACAAATGAGAAAAAAAAAAATGTCATGTTGAATCAGGAAGAGAGGAATTTTTTTTTTTAAAAAGAATTTTAACTGTTTCATGCCACTCTAACTCTTCAATCCTAGTAGAATATTGAGGATAAAACTTGCTGCATGAAGAAACTAAGGTAATTATACAAATAAGCAGCGATAAATTAGTACTAGCTGATTATCTTTGTAATATTTTTTTCATGTAGATTATCCTATTTTGACATACATTCTGTAATCTATCACTGTTTTGTTCTACAATTTTTCAGCATCTTACATTCAATAAAGGATGTTCATGAGAGGTATTTGTTAGTCAGTATGCCAGTTAGGTTTTAATGTGTTTTGGGAAAAACAAACAAAGAAATAAACAAACAAATGAACAAAAAAACCCGGATGGGCTACTAGTAAAACTCCTACTTGATTTTGAATAAGTCACATGATTACATATTACCTTATATCTGTACTAGCGACGTTATTACAAAATATAGCTAGTAGATTTGAATTCTTTTTTCCAACTAAAATGAAGAGTTTTATTGTGGTTTCTGGTATAACAATAAGCTTTGTTTTACTTTGTTGCATTTCCTTTGTTTTACATTTTTACATGTCAGGAACTTCATCTAACAAACCAGAAAATTTAAAAAAAATTAAATCTCATCTAATTTTACTTTTAATATATATATAAATTCATATATTATTACCGCATTTTATAGATTAGGAAGTAGATGCTCATAAATTGACTGATTTATTCCATACTGAGTTAGTACATAGAATTCAAGAAATTTAAACTCCAGACACCATGAGATTTTTACTATATAAACTTTCTAATTGAAATATATCTTATGAATAATGTCTTTAGAGTAAAAATATGTAGTCAATTGTTAATGACTTCAACTTTATTTTTAGGCAAGGTCTTCAAGAAAGATAATCTTTTATATTTTCTTTTAAAAAAAGGCTTGGAAAGGAATGGGCTTGTATTCTTAATTCTCTGACCCACAGCGATCACAGGTTCCATTAAGAGCCTCTTGTCTTATAGAAGCAGAAATACAATCAATGTAGGTTACTGATCATTCTCCCAAAAGATTAAAAGGGTAGCTCAGAGTTAGGAAACACAATTAAACTGCTAAAATAAAACTTTCTTCACTGTGGTATACAGTATGTGTCTGGCATGAAGGCAAAAATGGATAAGATGAACAATTTAGAAATTTAGTGCATTTAGCTTTTATTTGACTTAAATGATTTCTCTTTTGCACAACACTGTGCTGTTTTCTTTGGCCTCTTTCAATTTGAGAATGTCTTTATCTGAATGTATGACTCTTAAAATATTTGAAAACTAAGTCACTTTTTTTTTTAATTTTTTATTTTTGATAAACATATATTTTTATCCCCAGGGGTACAGGTCTGTGAATCAACAGGTTTACACACTTCACAGCACTCACCAAATCACATACCCTCCCCAAACAAGTCACTTTTATTTTTTAATCTAAGTTAATATTTTCATTTATTCAGTTTTTTCATGTAATATTCTCACTTATTGAGTTTTATGCAGCAATTGATCCCATAAGGCACTGTTCTAGGTTCCAGGAACACAACTGTGAAACAGACTAATATTTCTTGTCATCAAGGAACTTGGGTTTTAGTGATAGGTACAGACAAGGAAGTGATTGGGCACAACATAGGATACAATTGTGAAAAGGAATATATGAATTCAATAGATGTTGGGAATTAGAAGGATCTACTAATCTGGACTTGGAGAAAATGAGTCAAGCAACTGGGGAAAAATCAGAGCCATCCAGCATAAAACAGGGGAGAGGGGAGAGAAAAAAGTTAGAGGCAGATATATTGACTTTAGTTTTTTGGACACAGTTTTTGATGCGCATGAAATGATCGCTAGTAACAAGTGTGTGTGTATACACACACATATATTTTATTCTATTGTTTTTAAGAAGCATATATTTTCACATTTTAATTTTCTAAAATCCAAATACACAGCACAAGCAAAAATTATAATTGCCGGTGGGCTTTCTTTCTTGCTTGTGCGTAAAGTATTGGTGCATATTATAGTGAATAGTGTCTCAAATTGAGTGAAATATGATATGCCATGGATTTCAGTCTCATCCTGCAATATTTAACTTGAGCCTAAATCATTCATAGCCAACTTCCAGCCATTATATATCATTTTTGATATCTTTAGTGAACTTCAAACTCTCTTCACCCCGAAACCAATTCCAAATCCAGGCAGCACAGCACTTTCTAAGTCGTGATTAGAGTCCCCAAACGGGTATGTGCCCATCATGCTGTTTAAAAGAGTGATTTAGAACCATATTATCATTTTACAATTCTCTATCTCTCAGTCCCCACAACGTATCTGGGAAACAAGAGAACATTCTTACCTGAGAAATTGTCCAGGTACCTTGCCATGAATGCTACGTATCTCACTGGCAGAGCCAGGATAAGCAACCACATTCCCTGACTGCCTCCGTTCCAACTGGCAGGACTCTGACACTGTGTGCACACTTGTCAAACCTGCTGGGACTTCGGGCAAACATCTCCTGGATTTCTTTTCTATCACCTCTTTTCCATTTATTTTTTGCAAGAACCATGCAATAACTCTGAGTAATTCTTAAAATGACCTTCTCATCTAGTAACTCTTTGAGACCTCATGCTAATTAAGGGCTTAGGGGTGATAAACTAACATAAAATATATCTCAGACTTAGTCTCTCATGAGATTCCAGGGAATGTGCTTAGTTGAAGAATAAGCTTTGGCTGGAATGTTATGCTCAATTTTTTTTTTTTTTTTTGTGAGTCTTCTTGTGGTAATCAGAATGAGTGTTTATTTCAATGAACAAAAGGTTACTTAATAACTAAGCTATTTTCAGTTTTAAGTTATTATTTTTAATTTTTATTTTTATTTCTTTAATTTGTTTAAAGGTTTAACCTTAATTCCACTATAGTTAACATACAGTTTTAACTTACTTTTAAATTGTAAATTAAATAAAGTGTGTGTGTATGTGCGTACACGTCACTAGGGATACAAATAATAAAAAAATGCAAGGCACCTTTCCTTTCATCAAGGGGTAGGCACACATATAAACATGCTCTTTCAATAGAATGAGGGAAAGCAGAAAAACTGAGAGAACAAAGGTACTAAAGATTGAATCTTGAGGTGAGGCAGCTTTAAAGAAGTAGGTATAATTGAGATATTCTTGATTGGTGGGGGATTAGAGGAGGCCATTAAAGGCTGGGGAGTTAGGTGCAGATGCCTAGAAGCATACTATCTGTACAGGGAATGACAACAGTCCTCTGTGGTCAGGGAACAACGTTCGTAGAAGGTTGATGTGGGAAATGAAGCTTCAAAGGCATTTTATACAGTTAGGGTCTGACCACTGGGCTGTACTAAGCTGTTTGTTTATTATTTTGAGGGGATGGGGATGGGGAAACTATTGAAGGCTTCTGAGGACAGGAGGGCCGTTACTGAATGCTTGCAAAGCTCCAGTTTCGAATGTATGCAGTCTTACACCACTTCATAAGTGAGGAAACAAAGGTCCAGAGAGAAAGCTTGTCAGCATTGGTCTTGTTCAGCCTACTGTCCTACTATATGAGATAAAACAAATTAGACTTAACAAGACTATTCTTACTGAGCAAAATTAATAGGGATTCTAAATGAATAAGAAATGTTTCATGGACCTAATCTTTAGCTACACAGGTAAGATATTTTTAAATTGGAGTCACAAAGGTATCCCTAAAACAGAAGAACCCCCCCCCCCCAACCTAGAAATGTCATGATATACAGGGATACTGGAAAGCCATTCTGGGTAGAGGAGGGATCAGTTTATTCCTGATCCTTACCGACCAGCTCACATTCCAATGAGAGTCAGAATATAGATGTAAGATCACAATGACTTATCTGAGGGGGGAAAAGGTGAATATGTAACCATCCAAGCCTTTATCAGAGAAAGAGTACGTATGTGTAAATTTGGGCTAAGAGGTGGAAGAATTGAGAAGGAAGCATCGATGTTGAGTTTTACTTCTGCTTTGACTACTTGTTATAACAATCTTTGCATTATCTTCAATCCTCAGTAATTCTCAACTTAAGACTTTTTTTTTCCTATTGAATCAAATCATCGGGGGCAGGGGGAAGCACAAAAAAGTGTGAACATTTAGTAATATAACACCATTAAGCCTGATATAAAAATGATTTCGTCCCAATGTAAAAGAAATATAGGATAATGTTAGTCAACTTAGGCTGTCAGGGCAAAAAACCATAGACTGGGTAACTTAAACAACAAAAATTGATTTTCTCACAGTTCTGGAGGCTGGAATTCTGACATTAAGGAGGCTGCATGATTCGTGAGGACCTGTTGGCTTGCATCATTGGCAAGGACACTTCTTGGCTTCCAGATGGTCACCTTCTACTGTGTGCTGACATGACCTTTCCTCAGTGAGTCTACATGGAGAGAGAGGGAGAGAGAGAGAACAAAGAGAGAGACAGAGAGAGTGAGAGAGAGAAAGAGAAAGATTTCTTCCACTTGCAAGGCCACCAGTCTTAATCAAATTAGGACTGCACTCTTATGTCATCATTTAACCATAATTACCTCCAAAAAACCCTATCTCTAAATATATCACATTACAGGGTAGGGGCTCAACACGTGAATTTGGGGAAGGGAAAAACTCAGTCCATAGCAGGTCATTATGGAAAATTTGGGATGTGTAGCATGATATACCAAAGAACACACCATCGTTGTTCGTTTCTTCTCTCAAAGACAGCCACTCTAAACCTTATGAAATAATAGTTATTAATATTTTAAAAATACTTGACATGCGCTTTCCCTTTAACTCTCAGAGAAGTTGATGAAGCTCCTTAGTACTATAGTCAAAGAAACCCTGGAAATAAAAATGAGGAAGTCAGATATATGATGGATAATATGTGTTCATTTGTTCATTCATTCATTCATTTACTTAGGATTTACTATGTGTCCGATCTTCCTGCCATTTAACAATGAAGTGGAGATTGGAATTAAAAATCACAGGTTAATGTAAAATTGATAAAAGCAATGAAGAAAAAGTGCAGAGTACATGGTAAATAGACTAAATTTGGCCCACATGTGAGGATACGGAGATTAGAAATTTCTCTTTTTTGAGAAATGCTATTAATATTGTAGAGAATTTCTTGCATGTGGTACATTGTTTTACTCTTGATGCCTTTAAGATTTTCGTTTTGTCTTTGGCTTTTGAAAGTTTAGCTATGACATACTTTGTTGTGGATTTACTTGAAATTATCCTACTGAAGTTTGTTGAGCTTCTTGGATGTACAGATTAATGTGTTTCACCAAATTTGGGAAGCTTCTGGCCATATTTTTTTCAGATATGCTTCATATCCCTTTCTCTTTTTCTCTCTTCCTGGGACTCCCATTATGCACATATTGGAACACTTGATGGTATCCCACAGGTTTGGAGGCTTTGTTCATTTTTCTTCATTATTTTTTCTTTCTCTTCCTCACACTGGATAATCTCTATTGACCTATTGTCAAGTTCACTTTTTCATTCTTCTGCAAGTTTAGATGTAGTGCTGTGCCTGTCTAGTAAATATTTCATTTCAGTTATTTTACTTTTTAACTGCAGAATTTGTTTTTTCCTAATTTCTTTAATTTTTATCTAAATAAATTTTAAATTTAGATAACTTATATATTGTTATTTATTAATAGATAGATGCTAGATAGATAGAGGGACTATTGATATTCTCAATGAAAGACTATTTAATATCTTTGTCTACCAGGTCCAAAATTGAGCCTCTACAAGAAGTTTCTATTTTTCCCCTGTATATGGTTTATATTTTCCCTTTTCTTTAAAGTAATTTATCTTTTTGCTAAAAACCGGATATTTTAGGTAATATGTGGTGGCACTATAAAAATCATATCCTTCCCTATCCCGTGGTCATTGTCATTATTATTTTTGTTTGGTTAGTGACCTTCTTGGACTAATTATGAAATCTGTATTCACAGAAAGTTCGGCTCAATTGGCTTTGTGGTCAGCTAATTCTTAGTCAGAGATTTCCTTAAATGCCTTAATCTGATAAGTCTTTTTACCTATCTTTTGATGAGGAATATTGCATTTATGGGGAGGAGGAAAGCTTACATACTTTATTACATTTCCAGATCAGACTTTAATTCCTGCTTGTGCAGGGTCTCAAGTTCATCCAGAAATGAGTAATTGGGACCTCTTAGTTATTTTCTGGGCATTTTCACATTCCTATGTGTGTATATTTAGCCCTCAGATCACCAGAATTATGTCAGAGCTTTTTAGAGTCCCCATAGTCATCTCTTTCTACAAGTCTTCTTTTTATATTTTTTTGTAAGTTCTTGTTTATCCCAACTTGTATCTCAGTTTCAGGCAATTGTGATAATAAATAATTTCAGCTGATTGTTTATCAGTAAACATGTTGGGAAAAGGACTTTTTCTAAGAAGGAACTCAAAGTTATGTCAAATTATAGCAATGCACTATGAATGATGATTTTTCGGGAGGCTGCAAGACAATTCAAATAGTCACAGTACTCAGAGTAGGAAGTTTTGAGGAACTCCAGTGCTGGTCTACTCTCTCTGGTGGCTGTAAGGTAGCTAATTTTCAAGGCTACCATGATTATAATGTGGTCAGTTTCAAAACTACTGCAGGGCTGAGAAGGGGAGGCAGGAATAGGCTAGGGTAAAAAGTCATGAATCCCACTGATACCAGTGTCCAGCAGTTTGTTTTCTGAATAAACTGCTCTTACTGTTGCTTTAACCCTTTAACTTCCAGAATTCTGAAAAAAAAAATTGATTTGAATAATTTTTCCCATACTATGTGGCCTTCATGGAACTGTATATTTATGGTGGTCCTTACTCTGCTATTCTGGAAGTCCCACCAAGAAATCTTCTTTGAAAAACTAAATTAGTTTGAAAATTGAAAGTCCAGCAGAAGTTTATTAGACGATGACAAGTGAGAATGTGCAAAGTCCCTGGGGCAGGGAAGAGTCTACCATCTAAGAGAAACATAAGGAAGATTAGTAAATTTGGAGTACAAAAAGTGGAAGGATAAGATAACAAACATGACTTCATACATTGGAACAAGGTATTAGGGATAACAAATTAGAGGGTAGTAAGGAACTAACATGGCTAGATTTTACCAGAAAGTTACTTAGCTTATTCTGTGGAGAATTAAGTGAAATACTGTAAAAGAAATATTTGTTATCCAGTTGAAAAGGCTCTGCTAGGAAACAGACCAGAAATTATCTTGGCTTAGAAAATAATAAGAGTTTATCTTTGTGTATAGTGCAAGAAAATGGTTGAGTTTCATTCTTCCACATATAGCTGTTCAATTTTCCCAGCACCATTTATTGAAGAGACTGTCTTTTTTTTTCTGTCTATTTTTCTGTCTATTTCTGTCTATTTTTTCCTGCTTTGTCAAAGATTATTTGACCCTAGAGTTGAGGGTCCATATCTGAGCTGTCTACTCTCTACCCTGATCCACCGGGTTATGTGTCTGTTTTTGTGCCAGTACCATGCTGTCTCAGTGATCACAGCATTGTAGTATATATAGCTTGAAATCGGGCAACGTGATGGCCTCAGTTTTGTTTTTCTTTTTCAACAACTCCTTAATAATTCATGATCTCTTCTTGTTCCATACAAATTTTAGGATTTTTTTGTTCCAGCTCTTTGAAAAATACTAGTGGAATTTTGATCAGGATAGCATTGAAAGTATAGATGGCTCTAGGCAGCATAGACATTTTAACAGTGTTTATTCTTCCAATCCATGAGCATGGGATGGAATGGTCTTCCATCTTTTTGTGTCTTCTTCAATTTCTTTCATGAGTGTTCTGTAGTTCTTTGAGTACAGATTCTTTACCTCTTTGGATAGGTTTATTCCCAGGTATCTTATGGTTGCTGGTGCTATAGTAAATGGAATTGGTTCTCTCATTTCCCTTTCTATTTTTTCATTGTTAGTGTATAAGAAAGCAACTGATTTCTTTACATTGATTTTATATCCTGTTGCATTATTGAATTGCTGTATGAGTTCTAGTAGTTTTGTGGTGAAGTCTTTTGGGTTTTCCATATAAAGTAGCATGTCATCTGTGAAGAGAGAGAGTTTGACTTCTTCTTTGCCAATTTGAATACATTTTACTTCTTTTTGTTGTCTGATTGCTGTTGCTAGGACTTCTAGTACTCTGTTGAGCAACAGTGGCGAGAGTGGCATCCTTGTTGTGTTCATGATCTCAAAAGGAAGGCTGTCAACTTTTCCTCATTGAGGATGATACTCACTGTGGGATTTTCATAAATAGATTATATGAAGTTGAGGAATGTTCTCTCAATCTCTATACTTTGAATTGTTTTAATCAGGAACAGATGCTATATCTCATCAAATGCCTTTTCTGCATCAATTGAGAGGACCATGTGGTTCTTCTCTCTTCTCTTATTGACTTGTTCTATAACACTGATTGATTTGCAAATGTTGAACCACACTTGCATCCCAGGGATAAATCCCACCTCATCATGGTGGATAATATTTTTAATGCACTATAGGATCCTATTAGCTAGGATATTGTTGAGAATCTTGGCATCCATGTTCATCAGGGATATTGGTCTGAAACTCTCCTTTTTGGTGGGGTCTTTGCCTGGTTTGGGGATCAGGATAATGTGGACTTCATAGAAAGAGTCTGGAAGTTTTCCTTCTATTCTTTGAAACAGTTTCAGGTGAATAGGTATTATTTCTTTTTGAATGTTTGGTAGAATTCTCCAGGGAATCTGTTGGGTCCTGAGCTCTTGTTTTTTTGGGAGGTTTTTGATCCTTGCTTCAATCTCATTACTAGATATTGGTCTATTCAGGACGTCAGATTCTTCCTAATTCAGTTTTGGAAGTTTATAGGTTTCCAGGAATGCATCCATTTCATCTCAAAATGGATAAAAGACTTCAATGTGAGGCAGGAATCTATCAAAATCCTAGAGGAGAACATGGGCTGTAACCTCTTCAATACTGGCCACAGCAACTTCTTTCAAGATATATCTCCAAAGGCAAAGGAAACAAAAGTGAAAAGGAACTTTTGGGACTTCATCAAGATCAAAAGCTTCTGCACAGCAAAGGCAACAGTCAACAAAACAAAGAAGCAACCCACGGAATGGGAGAAGACATTCACAATTGACACTACAGACAAAGGACTGATAACCAAGATCTATAAAGAACTCCTCAATCAACACACACAAAACAGATAATCACGTCAAAAAATGGGCAGAAGACATGAACAAATACTTTTCCAAAGAAGACATACAAATGGCTAACAGACACATGAAAAAACTTTCATCATCATTAGCCATCAGGGAGATTCAAATCAAAATCACATTGAGATACCACCTTACACTAGGTAGAATGGCCAATATTGACAAGACAGTAAACAACAAGTGTTGGAGAGGATGTGGAGAAAGCGGAACCCTCTTACACTGTTGGTGGTAATGCAAGTTGGTGCAGCCACTTTGGGAAACAGTGTAGAGATTCCTTAAGAAATTAAAAATAGAGCTACCCTATGACCCTGCAATTGCACTACTGGGTATTTACCCCAAAGATACTGATGTAGTGAAAAGAAAGGCCATCTGTACCCCAGTGTTCATAGCAGCAAAGGCCATGGTTGCCAAACTGTGGGAAGAGTGAAGATGACCTTCAATGGGTGAATGGATAAACAATGGATATTATGCCTCCAGCAGAAAGGATGAATACCCAAATTTTGTATCAGCATGGACAATACTGGAAGAGATTATGCTGAGCGAAATAAGTCAAGCAGAGAGAGTTAAGTATCGTACGGTTTCACCTACTTGTGGGACATAGGGAATAACACAGAGGACATTGGGAGATGGAGAGGAGAAGTGAGTTGGGGGAAATTGGAGTGGGAGACAAACCATGAGATACTATAGACTCTGAGAAACAGAGTTTCAGAGGTGTGGGGGGTGGGGGGATTGGGCAAGCCTGGTGGTGGGTATTATGGAGGGTATGTATTGCATGAAGCACTGGGTGTGTTGCATAAACAATGACTTTTGAAACAATGAAAAAAATAAAATTAAATTAAAATTTAAAAAAGAAAATAATAATAAGAAAAAGCTGAACTGATATTAATTTATGTGATGCTTTTCACTATATCCCGTAAGATCAACACTATTATTTGTTTTGTTTTGAAGATAAGAAATAGATGCAATAAATGTTCTTCTAGGTAATATAGCTATTAGATGGAAGAGAAGGAATTGAAACAAAGGCACTTTGGCTCTGGAGTCTTGCTATTAACTATTGTACTATATACCTACAATTTAAGGCTAAATTAGCTTAAGAAAGCTGGATAATTTGTAAGGTTCAAAGGTTCAAAGATAATTTGTAAGGTTCAAAGGAATATTTTGGAGTAAAGATTGTTAGGAGTTGGTGACAGACAAGATTGGAGGTGTAAAGGGGAGGAAATTATCGTTCTGAATTTCTGGAATAAACTACATAAATAAATGAAGGTCCTATTTATTAAATAGGGAATACTGTAAGATAACAAATGTGGGGAAAAGAGGAAATCTGGAATACAGTTTGAGATACATTATATATCTACATAAAACATAATGTGTATTCATCTGTATAGAAATATCAAATGGTTAATTAGAATTTTGGTTCTAAAGTTCAGAGGAACAATCTGGATTGCAGATATAAATGTGTGATTCTGGGGATATATATGTCATCTGAAATTGTAACAGTAGGTAAGATGGCTTAGGGATAAAGAAGGGACAAGAAAAATGATGCTGAGGTGTGTCAGTTTAAAGTTTGGGTAATGGCTTCTGTAGCAGAAACACAGAAAAATTACTTTTTCTCAGTAAATAATATTGGCACAGTACTGTATAGGCTGTCAGTGCTTAGATGGTTTTATTTATTTTTTTATTAAATAGTTATTTTATTATTTGCTTTATTAAATAATTATTTTCAGTTTTTATTTAAATTAGTTAACATACAGTGTAAGATTAGTTTTAGGTGTAGAAGTTAATATTTCATCACTTATATACAATACCCAGTGCTTATCACAATAACTGCCCTTCTTAATACCCATCACCTTTTAACCCATTCCCCCTGCCCACCACCCCTCTTGTAAGCATCAGTTTGTTCTCTATAGTTAAGAGTCTGTTTCCTGGTTTGCCTCTTTCTTTTCCCCCTCTATGTTCATCTGTTTTGTTTCTTAAATTCCACATATGAGCGAAATCATATGGTATTTTTCTTTCCCTGACTGACTGACTTTGCTTAGGCTAATACACTTTAGCCCTATACCTATCATTACAAATGGCAAAATTTCATTTGTTTTTAAGGCTGAGTAACATTCCATTATGTATATTATACATATATATGTATTATATATAATATACATATACATATATATACTAAAAACATATATGATGGACATTTGGAATCTTTCCATAATTTGGCTATTTTTGATAATGCTGCTATAAACACTGGTGTGCATGTATCCCTTTGAATCAATATTTTATATCCTTTGAGGTAAGCCTGCATTGTTCTATAGTTCCATTTTATGACTACTTTTGCTGCATCACAAAGGTTTTGGACCATGATATTTTCATTTTCATTTATTTCTATGAGTATCTATCCTGGAGAATGCCCCATGTGCACTTGAAACAAGTGTGTATTATGCTGCTTTAGGATGAAATGTTCTGAATATGTCTGCTAAGTCCATCTGGTCCAGTGTGTCATTCAAAACCATTGTTTTGGGGCACCTGGGTGGCTCAGTGGGTTAAAGCCTCTGCCTTCAGCTCAGGTCATGGTCCCAGGGTCCTGGAATCGAGCCCCACATCAGGCTGTCTGCTCGACGGGGAGCCTGCTTCCTCCTCTCTCTGTCTATCTCCTCTGCCTACTTGTAATCTCTGTCTGTCAAATAAATAAATAAAAATATTTAAAACAACAACAGCAGAAAAACATTGTTTCCTTGATTTTCTGCTTGGATGATCTGTCCATTGATGTAAGTGGGGTGTTGAAATCCCTTAATATCACTGTGTTATTATCAATAAGTTCTTTAATGTTTGTTCTTTCATGTTGGAGGCATAAATATTTACAGTTGTTAGGTCTTGTTGGATAGTCCTCTTTATTATGATACAGTGCCCTTCTTCATCTCTTATTACAGTCTTTAATTTAAAATCTAGTTTTTCTGATAAAAGTATTACTACTCAATCTTTCTTTTGATTTCCATTTGCAAGCTAAATACTTCTTCATTCCCTCACTTTCTAACTGTAGGTGCTTTTACCTTTAGTTCTAAAATGAATCTCTTGTCAGCAGCACATAGTTGGATCTTGTTTTTTCTTTTATCTATTTTGACGCCCTGTCCTTTCATTGTAGCATTTAGTCCATTACATTCAGAATATTTATTGATAGGTATGTATTTAGTGCTATTTTATTACTTGTTTTTTCAGTGTTTCTGGAGATTTTCTCTGTTCCATTCTACTCTTTGTCACTTTTTTTGTCTTCCCTTCCTACGCAAAGAGTTCCCTTTAACATTTCTTGCAAGGCTGGTTTAGTGGTCATGAACTCCTTTAGTTTGTGTTTGTCTGTTAAACTCTTTCTCTCTCCTATCCTGAGTTAGTCTTGCTGAACAGAGTATTCTTTGCTACAGATTTTCCCGATTGAACACTTGAATATATCCTACTACTCTCTTCTGGCTTGCTAAGTTTCTGTAGAGACATCTACAGCTAGCCTTATGGATTTTTCCTTGTAAGTTGGGGACTTCTTTTGTCTTGCTGTTTTGGGGATTTTTCTTTAGTACTATATTTTGCAAACAACTACAATATGTCTTAGTGTTGACCTGCTTTCATTGATTTTGATAGGAGTTCTTTGTGCCTCCTGGATTTGGACGTCTAATTCCTTCCCCAGATTAGAAAACTTTTAAGCTATTATTACTTGAAATAAATTTTCTGTCTCCATTTCCCTCTCTTTTTATTCTCCTGGGACTCCTCTGATATGTTATTATGTTTGATGGAGTAACTGAGTTCCCTAAATCTACTCTTGTGATTTTTCTTTCTCTCTTTTGTTCAGCTTCATTATTTTCCATTATTCTATCTTCTATATTACTTATTTATTCTTCTACTTCTTCCATCCTTGTAGTTATTACATCCAATCCATTTCAAATCTAGTTATAGTATTTTTCATATCTGACTGTTTTTTTTAACTCTTTTATCTCTATGGTAAGGGTTTCCCTGATGTCTTCCATGCTTTTCACAAGACTAACGACTATCCTTATGATTGTTGCTTTAAAGTCTCCATTAGGCATTTACTTATATCTGTTTCAATGAGATCTTTGGCTGTGGACTTTCCTTGTTCTTTTTGGGGGTTAAATTCCTCAATCTTGACATTTTGTCTAGATCTCTGTCTTCTTATGTGTGTTAGAGAAGCTTGTTATGTTCCTGTTCCTGAGATTAATGGCTTTATGAAGAAGAGGTCATATAGTGTCCAGGGTCTGATGCTTTAGAGAATGTATCTGATGTTTGCTGCATGCACTCTGCTGCTGTGTTTTGGCTGCTTTATCTCTCAGGTCAGTCATCTATAGAGGCTTTCCTTGTCTGCAGTATACAGTGTTTGGACCTTAGCCAGAGTGTGGTGAGTTTTAATTAGGTGTGCTCTGGTTGCCCTGCTCAAAGAGACCTGATGCTACGTCCTCAGAATTGAAGCTTTGCACAGCTCCATGGGCAGTAAACATGGGGTGTATAGGGCTTTGTGCTGGTTTTCTGAGGTAGGGGCCCACTGTGCTGGTCCTTAGGTACATTTGCCCAAGAAAGGCAGTACCAACAAAGCACCAGGCAGGGGGTAGGAGGTGGTGGGGAGTCTTGGTGTAAGCAGGTTAGACAGCCAGTATTGGCATTCTGCTATTACTGAAATTGGTTTATGTGAGGAGTGGGTGAGGGAAATGGTGCCAGCCAGCTCCCTTGTCCTTTGAGAGGAGTCTCTGCTTGCTGGTCTTAGGGAACCACCCCCAGAAGAGCAAATCATTTCCCCTTATGCATCTCAGGCATTTTTCAGATGGTTGTTTTTATACTGTCTGTAACCAGGTTGCTTCCCTTCCTGGGAGCAATGCAGTGCACCCTTGGCTCTTTCCCAGCTGTGCCTGCTGACTTTTAAAACTCTAAACTTTAGGAATATACTGGGGAGGGTGGCCTGCACTGGCTTCTGTGGGAGAATGTCACCACATTGGGACAGATACAGGTTTTCCCAAGAAGGGCAGCTGTGCCAGAGTGCAGGGATGTGGGATTTAGGGCAAAGCAGTCTAAGCAGCCTGTGTCTGGGTTATCTGCTCTCTCTAGGTGTCTCTGTGTCTATGCTGAGGAGTGAGGGAAGAAAATAGTGCTCACCATTCTTTCTGTTCCCAGAGAAGTATCTGTGTGAATGCTCATAGATGTGATCCAAAAAGCGTGAATAATTTCCCCCCATAAGTCTTAGGTGATCTTCAGATGACACTGTCTGCCCCGGGATGCTTGCTTGCCTTCTCTTCAGGAGTAAGGCAGTGCCCTGAGGTCTCTATACCAGCCAAGCCTGCTTAGCCCTAAACCTCCAGTCTCTGATCCCACTAGTTACAAAAACTCATGAAAATCAGCCTCTCTTATTTTTCCCAGACAATGGCTTTGGGGAAGTGTTATCCTTGTGTATATCCCTATGTACTCCTCACTCTCTGTCTCTCTGTCTCTCTCTCTTTCTTTTCATCTTTCTCCGACATCAGGGTTCATTCTCCTCCACAGCAACCATGATCTATTTCTCCCCAACCATATCTCTGCATTTCTACCTTCCTTGATGTGGCCCCTGTTCTCTTTCTAGTTGTACAGTTTGTTCTTTCAGTCCTAAGGTTGATTTCTTAGGTATTCAGAATGATTTTATAGTTATCTAGCTGTTTTTGAGGGACAGGCAAGCCTAGGATCCTCCTACTACACCACCATCTTAGCATCTGCCTCTCGTAGTATATATTTTTAGAAAAAACATTGGATTTTAGAATCATTAATGAATTTATTTTGCACATGTAATTTTAATCACTTTTATGTAACTTGTAGACAAGATTAGAGGTTCCTTAGATGGTTTCTGAGACAATCAATTAAAACAAGTATGCAGGGTCAAAAATTAACAATGGCGATTCACATCTATAAAGTAGAAGCTGGTTTTATTGCAATTGTGAACTATCAAAATCCAAACTGAGATTGCTATTTGTTGTCATTTTGCCTTATTTTTTAGAAGGAAAAATAGAGCTCATATTGATAATAAAGGATATTTAGTTGTTCAAGTGGATTGATTTAGAGTTTAGTGATATAAAGTATTGATGATGGGAATTGTGAGGCAAGGTTGAGATCATCATGATTTAGAGGAGCATGCCTATATGTTAGAAAGTGAATTTCCCTCTTGTTAACAATAATAGCAAAAACTGCTATTTATTGACTACTTACTCTGTTAGGAAATGTTCTCAGGGCTTTACATGAATTGACTCAATTAATCCTCAGAATAACCTTATGAGGTAGGTGTTACAGTTATCCACAGAAGAGGAAAGAGAGTCGACAGAACATGTCTAAGGTCAAAGTTTTTAAATGGCAGAGCCAAACATCCAATCAGCCAGACTGGCTTTTGTGTCTGTTATCTGAACTACCACCAGGCTTATCATGAAATTATGGAATTATCTTGTAAAGCCAGATACGAGTTTTATAATATGATAAGTCATAAAAATTCCTATAATTAAGAAAGATATTCTTCATATTGTATAAACAAACATCTTCTTAATAAAAGCTACTAAAAAGATATTAAGGTTAAAGTTGTTAGTAACTTTTATTTAAGTATATGAGTTGTTGGAAATACAACACATAACTGCTGTTTGTTTGATATACAATCAGAAATTGTGTCTGTTAAAAAATTAAGCAAGACTATCAGAGTTTCAAAAAATAGTAAATTTATTTGCTTGTCAATTCAGAGATGTACCAATGAAAATGCTCATTGAGTAGTTCACTGGGATGGAAAACCAACATTTTCACTAATCAGGAAAATCAGGATTTTAAGTGCTAGAAATGTGAGGATTCATGAAGATTATACTATTTTGTTTCTCCTATCATGATTATACTACCATGAAGTTAAGCTATACAATTTTAAAAACTGGAGTGCTTGCAAAAGTATTGATTTATAAATATTCTTTTTATATTTTAAATATATATTCTCAAATATTTGAAAATATTTTCTCCTAGTCTGTAACTTGCCTTTTTCTTTTCTTAATAGAACATCTTGATAAGCAGATTTTAATATTGATAAAGTCCAATTTGTCAATTTAATTTTTTAAATTTACTACTTTTTGTGTTTTATCTAAGCAATTTTTCTTATTCCAAGAGAAATAGGAAGATCTACTAAGATCTAATCCTATTTTTTTTGAGAAGCTTCATAGTTTTACCTTTGATACTTAAGAGTGTGGTCCATCTCAAATTATTTTTCTATGAGGTATGAGGTAGAGGTTGAGATTCTTTTATCCCCATATGAACATCCAATAACTCCTACATCACTTGTTTAAAAACTTTCTTTCCCTATTGAATTAGCTTTGTGGCTTTCTAGAAAATCAATTAAGTATATATGTGTAAGTCCTTTTCTAGACTCTCACTGTCTCTTTCAAAGCTCCAAATGTCTTTTTTTTTTTTTTTTTAAATAGACTCCACACTCAGGGTGGAGTCCAGTGCAGAACCTCATCTCACAATCCCGAGATCAAGATCTGAGCTGAGATCGAGTTGGAAGCTCAACCTACTGAGCTACCCAGATGCCCCTCAGATGTCTATTCTTACACCAATCTTACTCCTTCTTAATTGTTGTAGCTTTATGAGTCCAGAATCATGTATTGCCTTCTCCATATTAGTTTTCATTTTTTTTTAATATTTTATTTATTTGGTTATTTGAGAGAGAAAGAGCAGGAGGAGGAAGAGAGAGCGAGAAAATCTCCAGCAGACTCCATGTTGAGCATGGGCCCAGCTGTGGGTCTGGTCCTATGACTCTGAGAGCATAACTGGAGCTGAAATCAGGAGTCAGGCACTCCATTGATTGAGCTGCCCAGGCACCTCTTAGTTTCCTTTTTAATTCTTTCCTTGCTATTCAACACTACATTTACTCTATAAATTTTTAAATCAACTTCATTTATGAAAAAGAAAAAAGTCCTGTTTAAATTTTGATTGAGATAGCACTTAATTTACAAATTAGTTTTAAGAGAACTGGCATCTTAAAAATATTGAGCTATCTCTTCTATAAATGAGGTGTGTATTTCCATTTATGGAAGTCTTCACTTCTAAGTAGTTTATATTGTTATTTTTGCTATGTAAATAGATTTTCCTTTTTTTCTAATTTTTTGTAAAATATAGAATTACAATTGATTTTTGTAAAAAAATCTTTTATATGAAATTTTGATCATTTCTGTAATTAATTATAGTGCTTTCTGAGGTAAATCCATATCACTTGGGAATAAGGAGAGTGTTACCTTATGTTTCCAATCTTTATGTAATTTGTTTCTTTTTCTTGCTTTCATAATGGTTAGATTTCCAATAAATACTGCATAAGAGGGATAAAAATAGATATCCTTGACTGACATACAAAAAAGTGTTTAATATTTAAAAATTTAAAAATGTGTCTAATATTTTACCATTAAATATGATGTTAGCCAATGTGTAGAATATATTTTTCTACTTTTAGTTTGCTGACTGTTATCATGAATAGATATTAAATTTTGTACAAAGATTTTTTTTTCAAACCTAATGGAGGCAATCATGTCTTTTATTTCCCTACTTCATTAGTATGATGATTTACATGGTTTTCAAATGCAAAATCAATCTATGATCATAGCATATTGATTATAGTGTATTATTGGTCATAATGTATTATTTTTTGTGTGTCATTGCATTCAGTTTACTAATTTATTAATGATTATAATGTTCTCTTTATGTAAGATATTGGTGTGTAGTGTCTGTTAGGTTTTAGTAGCAGGGCAATGCTAGCCTCATAGAATAAATTGTTAAGTGTTCCTCATTCTTCTACTTTTTAAACAATCAATATAGAATTGATTGTTTTTATTCCCTAAGTGTTTGTATAATTCACCAGTGAAGCCTTCTGAGTGAAGTTTTCTCGTGGGCAGATTATTTTTGACATTATTTAATTATAATTGACATCTAAAAATGTGTACATATTTAAAGTGTACGAATTGATAAATCGTGTAATACACAATGCCCATAAGTCCACTACTATACATGTCTCTCTTTATCATGCTCCTTTTTCATATTTATAACTGAATTCTCTATCTGTGATAAATCTTAATCTTAATATTTTTGGTATGATTATCTTGTTTCATCAACCTCTTAATAAGTAACCAACTTCTTATTACTGCCATTACTGTATCTCACCACCACTCAGGGGGATGTCCTCCATATCCTACTCAAGGTCTAACACCCTGCCCTGTGCCATCATATCTGTTCCCCTATTTAGATGCCCTCTTTTCCTTGCCAATGTTCCAACTTCTGTCTCCCATTCCATGTAAGTTGCTATTAAGAATTGAATTATGTTCCCCTAAATTTAATAACTTGAAGCCCTAACCTTCAATATGACTGTATTTGGAAAAGAGATCCTAAAGGAGGTAAGTAAGATTAGATAAATCATAAAAAAATGAGGTCGTAAGCCAGTAAGTCTTTTCTTAAAAGAAGAACCTCCAGGGATGTAGATGCACAAAGAAAATGCCACATGAGAAGACAGGGAGAAGGTGGTATCAGCAAGCAAAGGAGAGAGGTCTCAGGAAAAACCAAACCTGCAAACATCTTGATCTTGAACTTTCAGCCTCCAGAATTATAAGAAAATAAACTTCTGTTGATTAAGCCACCTAGTCTTTGGCATTTTGTTATGGAAGTCCCACTATACTAATATAGTTGCCTCCTCACATTGCTCAAATACCAACACTTCAAGCTCAGTCATCCTACCAGGAGGAAATCTCACCTCAGGCTTCAACAACTGGCAACAGATCAACTCTCCCTACTGGCTTCCTTTTGTCCTTCCAGGTTGCACTCTCATGTGGAAGTCCTATTAATACTATTTGTGCTCCAACTCTCCATTGTAGGTTATCTTCCCTAGTGGTAGGCTTCTTCTTACATCATAGTAGACTATCTTTCCATAGCTTCAAATCCTCATACTCTGATACTATATTTTTGCAGTCATGTGTGAATGCTGTTATCACTACATTTGGATTTTCACAATGTACACCAGGCTGGTCCTTTGTAGCTATATGAGGTCATCGTTCTGCTTGAATATCATTCTCATTGTGTTTGGACTTGAACAACTTGTATCAAACTTCCCCTGCCTCTTGGATGCCTTTTACATGTTAAACTTTGATACCTCACACTGAGAGCCCTTCACATGGACTCATTTCTTATCCTCCTCAGGTTCCAACTCTGTGTTCTATGTAACTGTAAATCTTTACCCCTTTACCACTCTCCCGAATATGTTTGTTTTATTTGCCTGGCTCTCTGTTGTTCCTAATAACTTCTGACTAATTATTTTATTTTATTGATTTTATTTAGTTTATTTATTTAATTTTAGGAAAAAAAAGGAAGAGAAATATAAAGGAGAAAAATGAGGGTTTCTAGAAGCATTTTACTTCATACTGGATATTGTGCCTATTATGTTGTGGAAACTAGATTTATTTTTCCTGGACACCTGGATGGCTCATTCAGAAGAGCATGCAACTCTTGATCTTAGGTGGTAAGTCTGAGCCCCATGTTGGGCATAGAGATTACTAACAAAATAAATTAACTTTAAAAAATTGTATTAGGTTTCCTCCTTCAAGAGTGTTGATTTTTGTTGTGCCAGAGAGTTAATTCAGGCCTATCATTTTGAAATTGTGTAGACTTAGGTTGACGCTTTTTATAGGGTGGTCTCTTAAAGTTTTGCCTTTACTATTGGTTCTATCTTTTTCATCTATAAATACAGCCATAACCCTAAAGCAAGAAATCTATGGTTATTTATTTGAAGTCTACAAAATATTTATCAAACTCCTCTAATTTTATGGGATTCAAAATTGCAAACTATATCCTTTGTAGTAGGCACAGGCTGAAAATCTCTGCTCAGTCTTTTCAAATTTGTTGCTTTTCTTTGGAAGTGTCACTTCTGTTCACCTGTTCACTTGGATTTAATGGCAATTTATACATAGATGTTGTGTTCTCTCTCTTTTGGCTTCTTTCTTTCTTTCTTTATTTTCAGCATAACAGTATTCATTATTTTTCACCACACCCAGTGCTCCATGCAATCTGTGCCCTCTATCATACCCACCACCTAGTACCCCAACCTCCCACCACCCCCCGCAACTTCAAACCTCTCAGATTGTTTTTCAGAGTCCATAATCTCTCATGATTCACCTCCCCTTCCAATTTCCCCCAACTCCCTTCTCCTCTCTAACTCCCCATGTCCTCCATGCTATTTGTTATGCTCCACAAATAAGTGAAACCATATGATAATTGACTCTCTCTGCTTGACTTATTTCACTCAGCATAATCTCTTTTGGCTTCTTTCTATAACGTCTTCTTTAACTTACATCTGCACTAATGGTCTGATACTGATCTGATAATGATCTAATACTGATAATGATAATGATACTGATCTGATAATGATCTGATACTACTTTTATCACTTCAACTCTATCAAATAAGTTTTCTCCTTAAATTCCAGACAATATCTACAGTGTAGCAGGAGCTGTGTTCTTGGTGAAAAAAACTATACTAATGTGGATATCATGTAAGTTTCATTTCATGCTTTCAAAAGTCATGTGCCTCCAGTTTCTACCTGCAATTATTGTAATCAGAATCTTCAAATATTTGTATGTATGTTTTTAAAGTTGTGTTCCAACTTTATAGTTGTTAATAGCAGGATGCTCAGTCCAATATAAGTGATTTCACCATTAGCAGTTTTGGAACCATGCCTTGTATTGTTTTAATATCTCTTAGGCATGTTCTAAGGGGTGGAAAATTTTAGTTTCTTTCTGTCATAAAGTGTTAAACAAATATTTTGGAGAAGCAATACAAATGTTAATCTTACAAATAAAGATACAAATGTAACATTTACATATTTGATATGGCATATGAAGGAAAAAAGTTGTGCATATATTCTAGAAAACTCCTTGTATGTTTAGTAGTTGTGATTTAAATATGTTTTCTACAACTTTCTTTGAATAATTAAACAAAGCTATATTGGTAATAAGCTTATGAATAAAACATGACACTAAAAAAAGTATTTTGAAGTCAGACTAATATGTGACTTTTCAAACCACATTTTATGCAAAATATTAGATATTTTATATCATGCTTATGTATTTGTAAAAATTCAATTCTACTTATATTAAAAATTTAATTCAACTCAAATATGCTGAAAATTGAAAAGAAAAATACTTGACACAATTGAAAATTAATGCTTTTGATGGATTTTTCTAGCTTATAAAACCAACATTCAAACCTAAGCATTACCAACTAGATTTAACTATCTATCTATCCACACATACCTGTACATATACTCAAAAATATATACACATACATACATATATATATATACATACAAATACACAAATACACACTTCTTTTAAATTATATATCTTTGTTATTTATTTATTTATTTATTTATAAATTGCATGTCTTTTCAATGGACACAAATTATTTACAGTATTTGTTAGTGTGTAATAAGTATTCAAATTAGTATTAGGAACAGAATTACTGGATCAAAGAATTTTTATAAATTGCTTTTACTAATACAATCAAATAGATTTCAATTCAGGGTCAAATAGTTTCCTCATACATTTCAAAGACTAAATAACTTAAAATATGTGGTTTCATTGGATTTGGCTTAATTTTGCTAAATAGGTTGGATAAAAAATGTATCATGTTGTTGCTGTAAGTTGTATTTCCCTGATATTCACCTTAACCTCCATGTCAGGTTGATATTCTGTTCATTTCTTCAGGTTGTCTGGTCACATACTTTATTTACTTCTCTATTAAACTGTTTTTGGGAAGATATATGGGGTTCCCTTTGTATTATTAATAATTAAACTATTATTGTTATATTCATCTTAAATAGTTTTTTTTCAGTCTATTGCTTGTTTTCAAATTCATTATGGATGATATGCCATGCAGAGTTTTCATTCTTCTTCTTTTTTTTTTTTCAAAGATTTTATTTATTTATTTGACAGATAACACAAGTAGGCAGAGAGGCAGGCAGAGAGAGAGGAGGAAGCAGGCTCCCCGCTGAGCAGAGCGCCCGATGCGGGACTCGATCCCAGGACCCTGAGATCATGACCCAAGCCGAAGGCAGCGGCCCAACCCACTGAGCCACCCAGGTGCCCAGTTTTCATTCTTCTTAATCAAATCTATCAGACTTTCTTTTTTTCCTGAAGTTTTGATGCTTTATAAAGACTTCCCATTCTAAAATTATGCATATGAAAAGATTCTGCTTATCTTCATAGGTATATGTATATTAAATTATTATCTTTTACTTTTAGTAATTTAATCTAAATTTCTTTTGTATAATGTGGATTGAAGTAGTTATAACATCATATCCCCTCAAAGGCTCATCAGATGATTCAATAAAATTTCTATGTTATTTATCTTTTTGTAACTGTTATTTTCTATGAAACCACTAGTCTCTTTTAAAACTTCACCTTTTAATTACTCTATTTTAATATTATTACTTTAAATAAATGAAGATTCTTATCTTCATTGTGATCAAAAGTATCTTAGTCATGTATAAAATATTTGATCAATTCCTTTCTCTATGTGTTTAACATCTCTTTGAGAAAATATTTTCTTTCTAAATTATCTGTTTACATTTTAGGTGGATTTATGTCTGTATTTATGAATGTATTTGTACCCTGTCTCATAAAGAAAGAAATTTAAGTCAGCTTCAAGAGTTATAAGGTATAAAGATATAACTACAAATGAAATGCATTTGTGAGAAAAGAAAGAAAAATATTTGAGATATAAAAATTGTTCCATAAGTGAGATGAGACATGAAATACACTAGCCAACCTACATGCTAAACTGAGGCTGGCCATGAGGGAGTAACGAAGACCAGACTTACCCTACATTTTAAGTTACTGACAACTTAGGAAAATTATGTGACATATTGGTATTGTGGTGTTAATTAATAGGCATTGCCAGGAATAATCCATGAGAAAAGGAGAATAAATAAGTTGAGCTCTGCGGGAGTCTTACCTTAGTTGTCTAGAGAGAATTTCCACACTGTGGGCTTAGTAAGGGGAACCAAACAAAGCACTTCAGTCCTAAGCATAGAGAATATACAGTTTGGCATTTAGGAAGGTCAAGAAAGATAGAATTTGCAGAGGAAAATATCAGAGTTAAAAAAGAGCTGCAAACACAGAGAGTGTTCCAGGGATCTGTGAAGGGTTTACCTCAAGTCTTTGGCAGAATACTTATCTGAACATTTAAAGTACTCAAGGAGGGTGGTGATGAAATAATCACTTAATAAAAGTGAACAGAACAATCCCTGAAGTTGTCATACTGCTGAAAATAATTTTTGTTTCTTCTAGTAAAAGTCAAATGTCCTTCTCATACTGCCATCATGTAGAATCTTCCAATACTGATCACCTAATTAGACTGTGACTTGGGTGAAAGACTGCCCTAGACACAGGATACCGAGCTTAAAACAAGTCATGGTAGATCATAATGATCCAAATGAACATCACAGTACCCCCAGAACAATGCTGAATAAAATGTAAGGGAATGCAGCACTCATTAGCATAAAAGACCGTGTGCTTAGCATTGAGTAAAAAGAGGGACTTTGACCCATAACTAGAAAAAATAATTGACAAAAATAGACCTATGATACAGGCGATATAGATATAATTTTATAAATTATAGAATTAGGAGATTAAGATGTTAAAAGCATTATTATAAATAGACTGCATATTTCTAAGAAGGTAAAGCAGAAACATGATGAGAGAAATGGAAGGTATAACAAGGCACAAACCATTTTTCTAGGGATGAAAAATATTCCTCAAATGAAATATACTTTGGATAAAATTAATAGAGGATTGGATGTTTCAGAAGAAACTTTAGAAAAAAGAAATAGTGAGTGAGAAAATATAGCAATATAAAGTCTTCAGAAGAAAACACACAGAGAAATAAAACATAAAAAAATGAACTCAGAATCAGTATCCATTCAGGAAAGTACAAAAAGGAAGGCAGAATATAAAAATTATTGGCCAGAACTTTTCTAATTTATGAAATTTATAAACTTACAACACTAAGAGTACCCCTGGGGATAAAAATATATGTTTATAAAAAATAAAAAATTAAAAAAAAATTAGTTAAAAAAAAAAAAAAGAATATCAATGAATTCTAAACAGAAATAATTATGAAAAAAATCAAACAAAGACATAATCAAAGAAAATGTCTAAAAACTGATAAAAAGTAAACCTTAGGGGATCCCTGGTGGCTCAGTCCATTAAGTATCTGCCTTGGCTCAGGTCATGATCACAGTGTCCTCAGGTCAAGTCCCACATAGAGCTCCTTGCTCAGCTGCGAGTCTGCTTCTCCCTCTGCCTGCCCCCTCTTGAAGACAGCCCCCTCCCCCAGTTGTACTCTCAGGAGCACTCTCTTCTCTCTCTGTCAATGAATAAATAAAAATATTAAAAAAAAAAAACAAAACCTTAAAACTATCTAAAAGGATTGGGTAGGGGAGAAGAGACAAATTTTATATATATATATATATATATATATATATATATATATATATATATATATATATGTATGTGTATATATATACATATGTATATATATTAAAAAGATATGTATGACAGTTGATTTGTCATAAAAAATAAGCTTTATTGAAGAAAATGGAGTCAAATTTTTAGATTGTTGAAAGAAACTAAAAGCACCAACTTAGAGTGCTATACCTATAAAATTACTTTTCAAAAATGTAAGTAAAACAAAGCTTTATACAGACAATCAAACTGAAAGAATTTACTGCCAGCATATCTGTCCTTCAAGAAGTGTTAAAGGACATTATTAAAATAGGCAGAAAGAAATTTGGGTCTGAACAAAGGAATGCAGAGCAGCTCAAATAATAAATCCGTGGGTTCGTATATTTTTTAAAATCCTCTTTTTTTCTTTTTATCAAATCATTTAAAATATCATTGATAATTTAAACCAGAGTAATAATGTTTTATGGAACCTATAAGTATAAGAAAATTATATGCCATCAATAGAACAAAGGCCAAAATGTGAGAAATATAATTGTACATTTTAAACTTCTTACAATAAATATTAAGTAGAATCCTTAAAGATGAAAAGTTGCATGTTTTTCCCATAAGATGGGGAATAGAGTTAAAATGTCCATTTCACCACGCCTGTTCAACATACTTCAAGTCCTAGCCAGTTTAATAAAGCCCTTCCCAAAAAAATACATAAAAGGATTGAAGGTTGTAAAAGTAATAAAGCTATCTATGTATACATGCTCCATTTGGGCATATAGAAAGCCCTAAAAAGTATATAATAAAGATATTAGAAATAGTAAGTGAGTTTAGCAATGTTGCAAGTTGAAAGTCATATGAAAAAAGTCTCTTTAATATACTAGCAATAAGTAATTCCAATTGAGAAATGAAAATATATAATTTATAATGCCATCAAAAATGATATATTTTAAGATAATTTATCACATACATGCAGGAATTATACAACAAAAACTAAAAGTGTTGTTAATAGGAAAAAGAATATAATTAAATTAAAAGTATATTGTGTTTGGGGTGCCTGGGTGGCTCAGTCGTTAAGCATCTGCCTTCTCCTCAGGGCATGATCCCAGGTTCCTGGGTTCGAATGCCTGGGTTCAAGTGCTCTGCAGGAAGCCTGCTTCTCCCTCTGCCACTTCCCCCTGCTTGTATTCCCTCTCTCATTGTCTCTCTCTCTGAGACAAATAAATACCTAAAATCTTTTTTAAAAAAAAGTATATTGTGTTTGTCAATTGGAAGATACAGATAGTTAAGGTATAAATTCTTCCAGTTTTGTTGTTTATATTTATACACCACAAACAAAATTCCTGAAAGATTTTTATAGAAATCAACAACCTGATCCAAAGTTTATATGAAAGAACAAAGGACCTAAAATGGTAAAAGCAATTTTAAAATATAAGGACAAGGTTAAGAAAACTTACACTATCTGATTTTAAGACTTATCATATAGTAAGCAAGACACTGTAGTTTTGGCTTGAAGACAAGCTAGCTCAGCGCAACAGAAGAGAGAAAGTCCAGAAATAGACGTGTCCATATAAAAATGAGTGGTTTTTACTAATATTTCCAAGGGAAATTTAACATAGAAATGTAATAGAATTTACTAGGGAAATAACAGTTTTAAACAAATAATGTTTAAAGAAATGTATATTCATAGGTAAAAGAAAAGAACATTGACTCATATAATACCATACACAAATTTTAACTCTGAATAGATTATAGTCTAACACAAAGCATACATAATAGGAAACATAGAGGAAAAACCTTTGTTTTCTTAAGATAGGGAAATATTTTTTAGATTAAAAAGATAAATTGATTAATAAACCTCCAAGAAAATTAAATAATTCTGCTCTACAAGACACATTCTTCAAAAAATAAGAAGGCAAGCCATCAACTGGGAGAAAATATTTGGAATAAATATATCTGATTACTGTCTATATGTAGAACAGGTAAGTATCATTTAAAACCCATTTAAAAATCAATTATTATCAATCCAATAAAAATGGACAAAATAGTTTAACAGAAATTTCACAAAATGAGTTATAAGAATGGTCAAAAAGCACATGGAAGATCTCTCCAGTGTCAATCATCAGGGAAGGTAAAACTTAACACCAGAATGAGAAATTTCTATACACATTTTAAAATGTCTGAAACAAATTGACTGGCAAAACCCAAATGCTGGCAAGATTTCGGAGCAACTAAAACTCTTTTACATTTCTGTTGGGACTGCAAAATTATACAAGAATTTTGGAAAACAGTTTGGCAATTTTTATGGAGTTAAACATATACTTACCATGAGACCCAGCCAGTCCACTTCTAGTTGATATGAAAACATTTTCCATAAAAACATTTGAAAATGAATGTTTACTACAGCTTTATTCATAAGAGGTCCAAACTGGAAATGACATAAATATAATAGTTACATGAATAAAAAAAAATAATGGTATGTTCATAAATGGAATAATACTCAGCAGTAGAAGGAAAGATCTATTGATGCCATACAACAACATGGGTGAATCTTAGCAATATTACCCTGAGCGAAAGAAACCTGGAACAAATGAGTGCATACTGCAGGATTTCATTTATTTTAAAATCTAGTGGAGACAAATAGAATCATTGTGACAAATGGAAGTTTGGTAGTTGCTATAGTGGGGGTAGAATGGACTAGCAAGCATATAAAGAAACACTTTGGGATGATGATAATCTTCTGAATTTTAATTGTAGTAGAGGTTACACAAACATACCTATTTATCAAAACTCATGAGTACATTGTGTTGCAGCTTGTACATACTCATAGGATCCATAAAATAGACAAAGAACTTTTCTCATACAGCACAGTGATGCAGTGAATTGATCAAAGTGTGAAATAGTCCTCTTGAAACATCAGTATCATAAAATAGAGTAAAAAAGTCAAAGTTTCAAAGCTTAATCAAGAAAAAGGAAGATATTTGAAAAGTTTTCAGAAAAAAAGATTATTCTTAATATATGGAAATGCTTATATCAGTAGTTCTCTGCTATGCCAAGCAAAAAGTTAATCAGTAATACTTGATTATTTTTTTAACATTGTGAGAGCAAAGAACAATTTAGATATTAAGCATTTATTCTGAAACAAAATATTTTTATTAGAAGACTCTTTGGGCAAAAGGATGGGAACACATCCAATGTTTAAATAGCTTGAAAGTTGGCAGATGCTGGGGTTTTCGTTTTGTCATTCTTCCATGGCACTCTCGTGTAAATCAAAATATCTTCAGAGAAAAGAACATACCAATTCCTCTATTTATGTTAACAGGTTAATTCCACTGTCATTGCCATAATATCTCTTTCTGAAAATCGCTAGCTCTGATATTCTTCGGTGATTTAGAAATAGAATCTCAAAGTTAAAAACAATGCCATGAAAATCTCATTCCTATAATTCTATAATTCTATTTTAGTAAAAAAAAAGAAAAGAAAAAGAAAGGTGAAGCCATAGTGAAATAACTGTCTAAGAAAAGTCAAGAACAGACAAAGAGCTGGCTTACTTTAGAAGAAATGAACAATTAATCAGAAAAACAGGGGTGCCTGGGTGGCTCAGTGGTTAAGCTTCTGCCTTCCACTCAGGTCATGATCTCAGGATCCTGGGATCGAGTCTCATATCGGGTTCCCTGCTGAGCAGGAAGCCTGCTTCCCCCCCTCCTTCTGCTGCTCCCCCGATTGTGCTCTCTCTCCTCCTCTCACTCTCTGTCAAATAAATAAGTTCTTTAAAATAAATAAATAAATTTTGAAAAATCAGAAAAACAAAACAAACATTGTGGAAACAGATAGTCTTTATTACCTGGGTATCATTGGACTATTCAAATCTAAGTACCTAAATCAAGTTACTATCAATTTTTTTTAACTTTTTAAAAATTTAAAAAAATGTGAATGTAGTTGACATGAAACATTACATTAGTTACAGGTACACAAGGTAGTGATTCAACATCTCTGTACATGATGCTTTCCTCACTACAAGTGTAGCTACCATCAGTTACCATATAACTATTGCAATGTTACTGAATACATTCCCATGACTCATTCATTCCATGACTGGAAGCTTGCATCTCCCATTTCCCTTCACCCATTTTGCCCATTCCCCAACTCCCTTCCCTCAGACAACCATCAGTTTGTGCGGCTCCATCTCACGACCCTGAGATCACAACCTAAACTGAAACCAAGAGTCGGATGCTTCACCAACTGTACCACCCAGGCGCCTCAACATCTATTTGAGTTAGTGTTTTCAATTTCTCTGGGTAAACACCAAGCAGTGGAATTATTGGATCATCTGGCATTTTTATGTTTAATTTTTTTAAGTACTTCCATACTACTATCCACAATGGCTGCAACAATTTACATTCCTACCAAGAGTGCATGAGAGTTCCCCTTTTTCACATCCTCACCAACGCTTCTTACTTCTTGTCTTTTGATTTTAGCCATTCTGACAAGTGTAAGGTGTGGCTTTGATGTGTGTTGCCCTGATGATGGTGATGTTGAGCACGTTTTCCTGTGTCTGTTGGTCACTGTGTACCTCCTTTGGAAAAATGTCTATTCATTTTCATGGGCCTTCTGTCCATTTCTTTTAATTTTTAAAATTTTTTTAAAAAGATTTTATTTCTTTATTTGATGGAGAGAGACACAGCAAGAGAGGGAACACAAGCAGGGGGAGTGGAAAGGGAGAAGCAGGCTTCCTGGCAAGCAGGGAAACCACTGCAGGGCTCGATCCCAGGACCCTGGGAACATGACCTGAGCTGAAGGCAGATGCTTAATGACTAAGCCACCCAGGCACCCCTTTGCTGCCCATTTTTAAATGGATTATTTGTTTTGTGTGCAGGGGGGAGGGGTTGGTTGGCTTTTGTGTGTGTGGTTTTGCTTTTTTTTTTTTTTTGGTGTTGAGTTGTACAAGCTCTTTATATATTTTGGATATTAGTCCCTTATTGGAGATATCATTTGCCAATATCTTCTCCCATTCATAGGTTGCCTTGTTTTGTCGATGGCTTCCTTTGCTGTGCAAAGCTTTTATTTTAATGTAATCCCAATAGTTCATTTTTCCTTTTGTTTCCCTTGGCTGAGGAGACATATCTAGAAAGATGGTGCTAAAGCCAATGTCAGAAAAAAGTCCTGCTTTGTTTTCTTTTAGGAGTTTTATGGTTTCAGGCCTCCATTTAGGTCTTTAATCCATCTAGGTTAATTTTTGTGTATGGTGTGAGAGAGTGATCCAGTTTCTTTCTTTTGCAAATAGCTGTTTAGTTTCCCTAGCACTAGTATTGAAATGACTATCTTTTTCTCATTGTATATTCTTGCTTCCTTTGTCATACATTAATTGACCATATAAGCATGGGTTTATTTCTGTTTTTTTTCTCTTTTCCATAAATGCATGTGTCTATTTTTGTGCTAGTTCCATACTGTTTTGATTGTTACAGTTTTGTAGTATTATCAATTCTAAAATTATTTTGATGTCTCTATATCTATCCTGGTCCATTTTGTTAGTATCTACTTCATAAAATATTTTCATTTCCAATTATTTAAATATAATTTTGTCCCTCCAGATGACTTTCTTTCCTGCCTCTGATTTTGTCTATCTTGTCTTTCTATTTCTCATCCTTAAGACCAAGTGTTTTGGGACTTCCCTGGTCTTTTTCTTTTTCTTATTTTTCTTATTTTCTTTCTTTCTTTTACACCTCTTTACACATTTAATTGCTCTTTCATTGCTTTAGGTGTACAAATAATTTCACATAAACCTAGCCTCTATTTACTATAGGATATAAGCTACACATTTTCTCCTTATACATTTTCAAAGTGGTCTGGACTATCTGGATACAGCAAATATTTGGTTATACCTAGTTATTGATAAATTGTCATTGTAAAAAACTGCCAAAATTTGAAATAATTTCAACACTAAATAATAATTAATTACTGCTTAACGAAGGTAAACCTTTTCTTTTGGGGGGTATTTTCAGTTATGTAGAAAAGAAAACACTATTTTCATGGAGGGGACTCTGAAATCCTTCCTCAGGAAGGATGCATCTGAGCCCAAGTTTGGTGACTTAGATTACTAAGAATCTGTCATGGGAGAATTTTTATTTTTGAGAATTTTTATTTATTTATTCATTTTTTAAAGTAAGCTCCACATCCAATGTGGGGATTGAACTCAGGATTGCAAGATCAAGAGTTGCATGCTCAGGGTGACTCTGTGGCTCAGATGGTTGAGCTCCAGCCTTCGGCTCAGATTGTGATCTCCAGGTCCTGCCCATATCAGGCTCCCACCTCAGCAGGGAACTTGCTTCTCCCTGTCCCTCTACCTCTTCTTCTGCTTGTGCTCTTTCTGTGTCTCTTTCTCTCTCAAATGAATAAATAAAATCTTAAAAAAAAAAAAAAAAAAAGAAGGAGTTCCATGCTCTACCGAGTCAGGTGACCTCAGAAGTTTTAAATTTTTTATGTGCAAAATTCCTTTGTACATTTACATTTTATATATTATGAATCACTGACAGTTTTCCATGTTGTAAAGTATGCATCTTTCACCTCTAACTTTTTGCATCACATTTAAATTAATATGTTATATATTTAATATAATAATTTCTAAATCTTTATCGATTATTGGAAAAGTAGCTTTTTTCACAGTTTATTTCACTTTCTATTCAACAATTATTTATGTTATTGGTGCTGTTCTTGGCAATATGAGTATAGTGGTGAGTAAGACAAAAATCTCTACTTTCACTGATCAAGGCTGCATAAAATATTTGTACTTGTAGGGAATCAGAGCTTTTTTTTTTTTTTTTTACAGTGAAGCACTGTTCTTTTTTTTAAATTTTATTTTTTATTTTTTAATTTTTAATTTTTAATTTTTTATAAACATATAATATATTTTTATCCCCAGGGGTACAGGTGTGTGAATCGCCAGGTTTACACACTGATCTCAGAATTAGAGCTTTTTTATCTGATTTTTTGAGTTGTAATTTTACTTAATGTTTCTTGCTTAAGCAAGATATTTCACATGACAAAGCATCAGTTTTCCCTTCCATAAGATGGGGATAATAACCCAAACTTCATGTGTTTCCTATGAGGATTCCTTCATAGAGCACTTAGCATGCAACAAATAGTAAAAAATTGTTAAAAGAATTATTGGGTCCAAAGGAATTTCCATTATCTATTACCACTGTACTTATTGTGTCCACTGGTTACCAGCATACACTATGACTTTCCTTCCACTGGACCTTCAGTGGGTTCTTTTTGGCCTATCATCTTAAAGACTTTATTTATTTATTTATTTGAGAGAGAAAGAAAACACCAGCAGGGGGAGGGGCGAGGGAGAGTGAGAAGCAGGCTCCCCATTGAGCAGAGAGCTCCATGAAGGACTCCATCCCAGGACCCTGAGATTATGACCTGAGCAGAAAGGCAGGGGCTTAACCGAATGAGCCACCAGGCATCCCAACCTGATCTATCGTTTTAACCCATCCTTAGTGTCTTGGGATCCCAGTGAATTCATATTTTTTTTTAAAATGGGGGCAGTCGGGGCACCTGGGTGGCTCAGTGGGTTAAAGCCTCTGCCTTCGGCTCCAGTCATGATCCCAGAGTTCTGGGATTGAGCCCCACATTGGGTTCTCTGCTCAGCGGGGAGCCTGCTTCCTCCTAGAGAGGAAGCAGCGGGGAGCCTGCTTCCTCCTACCTCTGTGCCTACTTGCGATCTCTACCTGTCAAATAAATAAATAAAATCTTTTAAAAAATTAAAAAATAAAATAGGAGCAGTTTCTGGTACAAGGTGTTACTTCACCCTATATTTACATAAGTAAGGATCTTCCTCAACCTTTCTAATAGAGTTCAGTTGATAAACTTCAACTTAAAGTTTCCTGAACCAATTTATGATAAGAAATATTTAGCTATTTAGCCACACAGAAAAAAAATACATGTGTGTGTTTTCATGTCCTAGTTGATACATTATTGAATAATAGCAAATGATTTGCTATGATTTTAATATTATCCCCTTTCCTGGTTCTACATAATTACTTATACAGTCTCTGTTATGTTTAAATACATTGGTTCCTATGATTTATGGGAAAATATTATAAACTATAATGAAAAATTTACCTGAATCTCTCTCTCTCTTTTCCCCCCACATGCGCATCTCTCATATATATGCCATCCTTTCAGTAATAATATTTCTTCTAATTATTTACCATCTATTTTAGATTTTAACATTTTCTTCATTTGAACATTTTCTTCAGATGTTATTTAATATTAAACATAATACTTAAGCTTTATGTTTCATTTTTTCCCTTTATCTTTATTTTTAGAGCAAGGGCTTAAGTACCATTCAGTTTCCATTCCATATAAATTCCATATAACAAAAATGCTAAAAGACATTTTAGAACTAAAACAACTATTTCATTTTCCTTACATTTATTATTATAGGTTCCCTTAAACTCAGCAGTTTTAAAGCTTTATTTTTAGAGGAAAGTCACTCTAGATGACAAGGGACTATTATTTGGCACTGAAACAATGAACTGTGTCCCATTCGTCTTCGTGACTTTTTTTTTTTTCAGCAAATAGCCAATTGTGAAGAGTCTATTTTTCTCAGTTTTTAGTTCCAAAGTCCCATCAATCATACCAGATCTGAGGGGAGACGGCACATGTGTTCACTACATTTTCAAGCCTAAAGCCATGTTGCTGCTCCCTCTAGCAGTACCATCTGCTCTGAGCCAAGTTTAAAGCCAAGGGACTCCAGAATACCAATACGTCAAAAACTTCCCACTATGCAAGGAAATCATTCTAAAGGATCTGTGTGAAATGTGAACCATGCACTTCAAAAGAAGGAAAAAATATTTAGGATAACACCATAGAATTCAGAGTGCCTGTTACAGAGCTCACAAAGAGGTAGCTACACCAGGAGGTGGCACACTCTAAGGAAAAATTTTAAAATTAAAGTGATATAAAAAAGAAAAAAAAAAGCTGAACCAAATATTATCATTAAATAAAATAAGCATATTTTAGAGATACTGAGGAGAAAAGAAGACTTTCTAAAGCTTTTGAAATACTTGAAAAATCTTTTTGTGAAAAAAGTTTTCTCCTTTTTTTTTTAAACTTAGAATGGTATTGTAATCTTTAGTGATGCTCAGTATTTAAAGTATTTGAAACCATAAGATTGTATTAATTTAAAAAACTAATGAGGCATTCAAAGGTGTTTAAAAATCCTAAAACTACAAGATGATCATATTGTATGTAAAGAATTTTTAAATGAAATAATAAAAATCTTATTTTTATGCAGTTATTTAGAGCTAAGAATGTTTTTATTTTAATGATTTAAGTGGATTTAAAAGTTCATTATGTTTAAATGTATTTTCCTCTAGAAAAGATGAAATAACAGAATTTATATTCCTAATCAGAGCTTAATACATACCAAATTATATAAATGAATATATACATCATATATACATCATATTTAATTTTGACGTATGTTTTTCTCCTGGAAGTTTAACATGGTAATGCAACAGCCAGGAAAAAAGTTTACTTCTTAATTTTCTTACAATTGTTCAGTTTTGTGTTCATTTATGGAGTATTACATTATGTAGAAAGCCTGTAGTAAAATTTGGGCTGAAAAAGGATGATTGAGGTTTTGGTAGAGGAGAGAAGAATAAGAATTTTTTTTTAATTTAAAGATTTTATTTTATTTATTTATTTGACACAGAGAGAGAGAGAAATCACAAGCAGGCGGAGAGGCAGGCAAGAGAGAGAGAGAGGGAGGAAGCAGGCTCCCCTGCTGAGCAGAGAGCCTGATCAATCCCAGGACCCCAGGAACATGACCTGAGCCGAAGGCAAAGGCTTTAACCCACAGAGCCACCCACGCACGCATAGAATAAGAAATCTTGAAGAAAATGGCAATGTGGAAGTTATGAACTTGAACGACCTCTAAGAAAGGAAAATTTGAAGGCAGGAAAGTCTCATGAGTGTTAAGAATGAAGGGATATTTTATTATATATAAATATATTGACTAGGGATGTCAGGATTTTGTTTTTGTTTTCATTTTTGTTTTCTGTTATGAATGTTAAACGTTGCCTCAGTTACCCTTTTGTAGTAGAAGAAATAACTCCAAAATTTAATGGCTTAAGGCAACACTTACGATTATCTCACAGCTCTCCTTGCCGGGATCGGCAAGGAGATCTTTACTCAGTTGTCTTTCATACAGATGTAGTTCAGATGGCTAAAATATTCTTCTGATAGTGTCACTACTCTAAAAAATATATAGGTGCTATATTTTCTATGAAACAAAGTTTAATTTTCTTAATGAAACATAAAAGATTTTTTTTTAATTATATCTTTACCTTCTGCTCTAAACTACTTAGCAAAATGGTTTCCCCATTCATTAGCACCTACACACTTGCAACGTTTTAACATCTGCTCTTGAAGTTATTCACAGAGATGTACATCTTTCTAAAACTAGTCATCAGTTCAATCAAATTTTCTGCAAATATGACAAAAATTAGTCATTCCTTTATTCTTGAAATACTTTAATGTCTTAGTTGGTTTCTCTTCTAATTCTTGGGGAGTTTCTTGTTAATTTTTTTTATTATTATTATTACTTCCCTTTTTTCCAAGATCCCTTTCTTAAATTTCATGTAACAGCTAGGCACTTACCAGTTTCCATTGTCAGACTGGAACTCCCACTTAGTTTCAGGCTTGATAGTCCACAGAAAATCAGAACCACTCCATGGCCAAAGTGAAATGAATGGCTATCACATGTGCTCACCAAATCAGTTGAAATCTTTCCTTTTGCATAGTCTCTAATTTTTCTCATTTTATACATTTCATTTCTAATTCATTAGCAATTTTTACTAGCACTATCTTCAAAATCACATGAGTCTAACCATTTCTCACTATTCCCATTATCAAAACTCTAGTCTGAATTCCTTCATCTCTCTTCCAAACTTGTGCAATAATCTCACTGGTCTCCTTGCCTCCACTTACACTTGTCTACAAGTTCATCTCCCCAACAGGAACAAAGTGACCCCTCTAAAACGTAAATCAGATCACATCAGTCCCCTGCTTAAACTACACAAGAGGCTACCATTTATATATGTAATAGAAGCCAATGTTGTTAATGTAGTTTATAAAACTTTGTGTATGTAAAAACTTGACGTAATGTAGTTTATAAAACTTTATGTAACCTACACATTTGATGTAATCTACTCCTTACTGTGTTCGGTGTATTCTAGTCAATCAAGCTTTTTCATTACACTTCAGACATACAGAGTATTCCTACTGCATACCCTAATATCATTGTCCAAAATCCTCTGTACACGTATGGGTCTATTTCCAGATTCTATTCTTTCCCATTAATTTATGCACCATCTCTACACTGTCGTGATTTCTGTAGCTTTATAGTAAGTCGTGCAATTAGATAGCATAAGTCCTCTCATTTTATTCCTTTTTTTTTTTAAGATTGTTTTGCTCCTGTAGGTCACTTATTCATAAACAATATATCTTTGTCCCCCCCTCTGGGAGTATTTAATATCACTTTGGTGTTTGCAAGTATAGTACAATCTGCCTAGTTTTTAAAACATTATTAATATTTTGTTCTACTTGGAACTCATCTTTCATAATCCCTCTGAAAATTCAAAGACCTATTATATTTGTCATATTTTAAAGGGTCTAATATTCTGCAGAATGGTAGGGCATCCCAAACAAAGTAAGGAATAAATTATGTTGTCTTACAAGTGTCATTACCTGAAGAAGAGGTAGGCCTGTGATCTGGGACATACTTGGAATACTTTTCCAAATCTTTTATTGAGTAACTTGGATAGCTGTCATGTTGGTACAGGGTCAAGAGCAAGAAAGAGTTCTGTAATAGGTCTAGGTCTCACTAGAAGCAGTACCAAGTTTTGGGCAAAAAACCTTGAACTACCCTATGGAGGAATCTCTGTGGAAAACATACCATGTGTAGTTTATGGCAAATCCTAGCAGAAGAATGTCACTGTAGACACCTAGGTTTCTGGAGCAAAGCAAAATTCCCTAAAGCAGAAAATCCTACATCATTTAAAAAATAGTCCCCAACATGCTAGTAAGTCCTGGTAGAGACTGAGGCTCTTGTCATGGAACATAAATGATTCTGAATCTAAATTTTAACAAGTTATAAATTTAAGCAGATGAAGGAACGTTTATCATATGACGGAGGTGACAATTATAGAACTAGGCTTCAGCAGAAGGCACATATAAGTTTTAAGTGCACATAGGCCAATATATCTCCCTTAGCTTATATCTAAGACCACATGAAGAGGTTTTCTCTGTCCAACTGGCTGGAAGAAAAAAAGCCAAACTTGGATAATGAATGAGTCACATTGGTGGGTACAGTCTGAAAAGGGACTGCTACTGTTCTGCAGTCCCAACCATTGGTCATCCACTTGGGTGCAAGGTAAAATTTGGCCCGAGGTTACATTTACAAATAGATTCATGGGTAGTTGGCACATGGCTTGGCTAGTCAGTCAGAGACTTGGGAAGAGAAAATATAAAAGATCATGAGCAGCGGTATGGGAGAAAATATTTACAAATAATATATCTGATAAAGGGTTAATGTCTATAATACATAAAGAACTCTTACAACTCTACAGCAGCAACAGAATAAGTAACCTTTAAAAAAAATGGGCAAAGGATTTGAACAGACATTTCCCCAAAGAGCATATACAAATAGCCAACAAGAATGAAAAGATATTCAATATCACTAATCATTAAAGAAATGTAAATCAAAACCACATTAAGATACTTTGCATACCCATTGGAAAGGAAACTATATGTGTTTGCTAGAGTGTCCTTAACAAATACCACAGCCTTGGTGGCTTAAACAATAATAATTTATTTTCTCAGATTTTTGGGTGATAGAAGTACAAAATCAAAGAATTGATCAGTCTGGTTTCTTACAGACAGCAGCCTTCTTCCCTGTATCCTCATGTGGGCTTTCCTCTGTGCAAGCACACCTCATGTATTCCCTTTTTTGTGCAAATGGACTCATTTGATAAAATACCAATCAGGATGGGTGAGGGCCCACCAAAAGGCCTCATTTCTACTTGCCAATTAGCTGCAACACAATTACCTCCATGTTTGCCTTCACCCATGGTCCAACATCAGTCTGTGGCTTATTTTCTGCAGTGATATTGCATATCTAGTATTCACGCCAATGAGAGGCTTGATTTTGCCTAGTATCAAGGTTATACATACTGGCAAGGTAGAGCCACAGTATGCTAACAGCAATGCCATCAGCCACATGACCAACAGCACTACTGCTTTTTTTTAGAAAAAGGTTTCATTTATGAACAGAAAGAATACATTCCCAATACCTGAATTTCAGAAGTAAGCTAGACTCTGAGCCTATTGTCTAGCCTTGAACAGACTTACACCCTTTACCCACAGCAGTCAAACTCCTGGCCACCAGGAAACTAGAACCTGCAATAGAATGGCTTTAGCTTTGTATCTGTGTTCTTGTTCTGCACTACAATACTATCTCTGTTTTTGAGACCAGTTTTTATTTTATTTTGTTTTCTTATTGGATATATCATTGTCATGCACATGGGGCAGAAGCTATGCCAACACTGGGAAATCTTCAGGACTATCTACCAACTCTCCCTGCCATAGTTTCTAATTCTGTACTTTAGTATATATAATTCTCCTTCAATAGTGCAAATATATACCCTCTTCAGTTTGCATGCATTATAAACATTTAGTATGGTCAACATCTTACATCTTTCTTAATTTTTAACACAATGACTTTTATAGAATAGACTAAATTAAATATTTGTTAATATTGATGAGTTTAAGGAAAGTCCCATACAGAGAAAGAAAACAGCAGAAAAATGTAACTTGTAGGATCCCAAAAAGGTGAAACCAACCTTTAAGGTCCACTTTGCTTTAATAGTTTATATCTAAAACTGTTCATTTAAATTCCATTACATTGTTGTAGTGTAGTAATCAAATTATGGCACCCAAGAATACAGAATAGGAATTTGCTAGATTTTCTATATAGCTCTTAATAAAGAGAAAAGCTATGACAAGGGATACATACAGCGTTTGGAAGAGAGGGTGCTAAAAAATATCTAAGCATGGAATGTTACCTAAAAATAGAGTTACCAGTGGGTTTCTTCTTCATACATATTTGTGTGTATTGGGTTTAGGAGAGAGGGGCTTTCTTGGGTATCAATAGCCAGTACAAAAGTTCTAGGCACCTAGGGGAAAACAGCAAATAGGACTTCAAATTATCAACACTGACAATTTCTCAATTTTTCTGAAAGTTACCTCTAGCTGATTGAAATACTTATTTATTGGTTTATTTCCTTTGAATATCACAATTATAATTTTTCCAAAAATTGCATATATATTTATCTCCTTTAAGGATTATGGAGCACTTTAGATTCAATAAGGGGAGAAGAAAGATAACATAACAAAACAGTGGAGAACAAGAAAAAAGATACTATCTAAACATTGCTTCTAATTTTGATAGCACATAAAGCATTTTTGGCAAGAAATCTCAGCATATGAACCTTATCATTTTGATTTTGTTTCCATAGCCTAAAGAATTATATTCCAGTATCAGAATGTGAGCTGATTAAAACCATGGTTCTTCAGGAGACAAAGCACTCCTTCTGTTTTTTTTTTCTTTGAAATTTGGCTCAATTATTTATGTATTATGGCTAAACAAAAAATTGTTTATTTAAATATCATTGCATATCTAAAAGTGAAGGTTTTATAATATTGCAACTGTATTTTCATGCTTAATTTTTTTTATTGCCACCAGTTTTCAGCAGTTCAATAATCTCACTGTGATTTTTACCTTGAGATAAAAGAACTAAAAAGACAACCTTTGCAGCCCACTGCTTACCAGGGTAAGTTCTGCCCCACTCCCAAGCTGAGATCCCTACACTCACAAGACCTAAAAATTATTTCGAGCTTTTAAAAAGTCATGACACTGAGATGAAAACAGAATCAATATGGAACAATATTTGAAAATACAATACTGGATTAAAATGTAGAGTATTTCTCTAAGGTAACAAATCAGATATACTCATTTCTATAAACCACATTCAATTTATATAAAGTTAAGTTTTAAAGATTTGTAACATTCAATGTATCAGCCACCTGTCTAAACTGATATTAATTCAATTAATATGGAAAAACCTGTTTCATAATGCTTTTTCAAGAGGGAAATTAAAGAAAACATGTTGAAATTTTTGTTAAACCTTAAGTTTGCTAGTATAAACTTAAAGGTACAGTGGTCACAGGATATTTTGAGGGAAAGCTCACATAATCTTAAATGTGTTATATGTCAATTTTGGCATATACTATATACGGAGTAAAGTGCCTTTTGAAAGCATTCGTCAGAAAAATCTGGTACCAGTGCCAGTGGCCTTGAGGCAGAAACCACCAAAAGAGAAGGGAAAGACATCAGAGCATGGCTACACTGAATCTTTCCTCTGTTGCCGGTAACTAGCTTCAGGAATTTGGATAAATTATTGAATTCGGTTCCTCAGTTTCTACACCTCTGAAGTCAGGATGATGATAATAATAGTACTCAGTTCATAAAAGACTCATGAGCATTAAAACAGTCAGTAAGTTAATATGTCTAAAATATTTATAACAGTGCCTGAAATATTATGCACTCCCAATGAATGTTAGATATTAAAATTAATGTTTGTATAAATTATTAAAACTCAAAGAGTTAAAAAAAAAAGAACATGTTTGTAGTAAGTGCTTCAGAAGACTGTACACTGTTCCACCGATACCATCATTGTTCATAACCTATTTGCAGGCATTTCATCGAAACTGCTTTCCAAGCCTCCAGAACAAAAACATTCAGTTTACACTGAATGCTTGGATATACTGTATGCAAAATATTATCCTTGGTGCTGGGGACAAAAAGTGAGTGAGACACAATTTCTACCCTCAATCGGTTTATACTCCATTGGGAGAGCTAAAATACACAAACAAGCACCACAGCACAGCATCCTCTCAATGTTTTAAAACAGAATTTTTGACATTGAGCCATAGTTGAGGATTTACATACATTCTTGATTCTTACCGGACTGTAATGTATACAGAGTAGGGACTGCCCAGAACCAGCACTGGGACTAACACCACATAAGTGTGCAAGAAATGGTTGCTGAAGGAATAGAAACACTAACAAATATACATAAGAAAATGGTAGTGAGGGTGGGAACCATCAAAGCTTCATAGGAATGAGTAATGGTTTCATTAGGTTTTGAATGCTAAGTGAGAGTTTATGAGGTAGGGAATCACAACATTATCCCATGTATCCAGAGGATTGTAAAGCATTGGGTATTGCTATGGGGTTTAAAAAATATCAAACTTTTCTAAGCCATCTCAGGGAGCAGAGCCCCCCTGAAGGAAGATTATACAGAATGGAGAGGATATGTGAGACCAGAATCAAGGCTGCAACAATTGAGAAGGAAAAAACTGATTCTGAGCAAATTTAGAAATTAATATCGGCAAGATTTGGAGATGAATTGAATGGGGAGTGGTGTGAGAGAGAGTGCAAGGGGTGTTTTTAGATTTCAGTCTAAGGTGAAACTGTGAATGATCATAGTGGTGACAACTCTGTATTTTGATGGCCAGTTTTAGAAACATCTAACATTTTTAGAACCATTATTTTTGAATAAAGGAATTTTTAAATTAAAATTCAGCAAAAAGATACTGTTTTTTCCCCACCTCTGGCATATGCAATGGTTATGTAGATATCATTAGAAGAGTTTCCAAATATTTTAATTAATGAAAACCTATGAGAGTTTCTGTAAAAGCTATATGGAGTTAATTTTATTTTTAAATTTTTTTCCATTTTACTTTATTTTATTTCTTTTCAGTGTTCCAGCGTTCATTGTTTATGCACCATACCCAGTACTCCATGCAATAACCTGCCCTCCATAATACCCACCACCGAGCTCACCCAATCCTCCAACCCTCAGTTCGTTTCTCAGAGTTATGGAATTAATTTTAAAGATAGAATTAGATGAATTAATAAGTTATTTATTTATCTGTTTTTGGATTGTATTATCGTATCTTATATTTGTTATTGCTCTATGGCACTAGGAACTCATGACTGTGTTATAGGACGTCTCTCACTAACGAAGAATTACTCTTTATCTTCCTTGAGCCAGAGTTGCAAAATGCTGATAGAAATTAAGGGCCGGCAATATTTGTTGTTTGTGTTGGGGTATCCAGGTAGTCATTTAGATAATTTTGCCTGAGGAATTTAAGAATACTACAACCTAGGCAATCTCTCTGCTTACCTAATCTATTTCAGAAGACGTTTGTGAGGCACCTGATTTTCTAACATCACTTTAAGTGTTCATAAGTCCCCATTTCTTTTTTCAGACTTATTTCTTGTGAAGCTTAAACTGAAGAAAATGTCTTTAGAATATTTTTGTACTAAAGTTTTTAACCAAGTTTGTGCAACTTCCATTGCTTGAATTGAACATCACAGCAGACTTTCTGAGGGGTGATGGAAGTGCTCCTCAAATTCAGGACAAGTCCAGAGGCTTATATTTTTAAATTTTTGAGGTGGCAAAAATTACATTGTTATATATTTACTATATGTATAAGAAGATCAATTTCAGGTTAGAATCTAAGTTAAAGGCTTCAACTACTGACATTTTTATTCTAAATTTACATCTACTGCCTTTTTAAAAAATGAATACCTCTGGGTTCACACAGTTACCACAGATATTTCTTTAAACCTCTTAATGCATGCAAGGTATTTATATGCAGACCCTAGCAAAGCTACATATCCATGCCCACTGTGGTACCACTATATGCAATGCAATTGTCACAGATACACAGGTATGTCCAGTCTACTTAAAAATTCTGTATATACTTTGCATAAGCAAGATACTTTCTGATAATTTGGGGTAGTGGATTAATTGCTCTCAAGTCACTTTTAACCCAAACCACATAACACATCCCTAAATTGGACCATGAATGACTCAGTCTGTTTCATATCCTTTTTACTTAAATTCCAGTGATTTTTTTTTTTTTTTTTTACCATATTTTATGGAGCAGCTGCGGGCCTGAGCTTCTTTTTGTCTTGAAAAAAAGAATAAAGGCCTCATTTAGCTCCTGGTGGAGCTATGAGCTGCAATGTGTTTGTTAGTCTAATGCATCCGTCCTTTGTATAGCCACTAACTCCAGACAGCATCGTGACTCCTTTCCCTGCTCAACGATGTGAGGAGACAGTAGGTCATTGCTGCAGTCTGCCATCCAACAAAAGAAAGAGAGGTGTGAAGAAAATGTTTGTGTACATTTGAGATGCAGTGACTATCGTGAAGTAATTAGCATAAGACAGAAGCTGCCCCATAACCACAGGAAGGATAAGAAATTTTACTGACAGCTAAATTGGAACTATGCTAATCTGGCAAAGATTGTGTAGAAAGGATGCTTGTATTTAGTTACCGGTGCCATACTATGCACAGTTGTCTTTATCGTTAGGCGATATTCAAAATTCTTGGTGAAAGCAGTCAGTGTCCTAATTTGTGCGGTGTGAAACCATGGTCAGTTGTAACCATGACTACCCTGTCACTGAGAAGTCTGACAGACAATGGAATTCACTAATTATAACATTATAACCCTCCCCTATCTCTAGTTTACCAAATTCTTCACAAGATGATTGCATTTAATTTGTCTCTTAGTGAACGACCTGGAAACCCCACAGTTCTCTTGCAAATCTTATCAGAGGAGCTGTTTACCATTTCCAGAAACCTCCCTGTGCTCTAGCTGCAAGACAACATTTAGACATTCTTCTTCCCCAGATGTCTTTTCAAGCAGTACAAACTTTTTTCTATTTGGAAGATTTACTTCACCCATTAATCATGTGTAATTGTTTCCATGTTATGGAGTTTTTAGTACATTCTCAATGATGTGATTTATTAAATTTTATGTTTTAAATGACTTAGTTACATTCAGAAGAAGTAAAAGACATGCACGGTGCATTCAGGAAACACTACTCTGAGATACAGGTGGTAATTACCTTAACATACTCGACTGATTTCTCCCATTTCAGAGTCATAATTCATAACCACTTCTATGACCTAATTTTTAGATACTTAGAATAAAAGAGATGAACCTTTATTAATCTTTATACTTTCCAAATGCCTATGCCTACATGTTTGTTGGTACTAAAAACAGTAGTGAGAGATTTAACATTCTTAAATGATAGAAAGTTCACACTATTATTTCACATCAGGACATTTGCTTAGGTAGTTGACAACTTCAATATCTCTAAAAGGAAGATTAATATTATGTCCACATTATGAAGTAGTCATGAAACAAACTATGTCTGAAGTGTTTTTAAATACAAAATTATATGTTTGGAATGTTAGCAACAGACAGCAGTTGAGGTAGTTAAACCATGAAATATCATTATAGCTACAATGAAAATAATCATAGCAGTGAGAGTAGATACCACACAGAGACAAATTTAACTAAAAGTCACACAGAAAAGTCTATGTTCTAAAATTCTGCCTAAAAGCATGAAAATATAAAATAAAAATATTCACTATGTTATATCAGAAATCATAAGCCATAAATAAGTCATAATTTTTCATCTTTTGACCTAATGTTCCATATGATTTGCTATAGATGTAAGGTAAATTTCATTTTAATTTACTCTCTCTCTCTCTATATATATATATATAGCATTTATAATCCTTACACTCTAATAGTTTGATGTTAATTAAGAATTATACCTTACAGATTTTTAGGAAGAGGATTATGTTAGATATAATTAATATAGATCAGTGGAGATAATTAAATGCCTGAAAGTAAATACTGAAACAAAAGGGAAATGGCAACCTCAAAAAGAAGCTTCTAAGGTTTGAGTTTCATGCTCCCCAAATTCATACATTGAAACCCTAAACCCCAATATGACTATTTTCAGATAGGGCTTTTAGGTAGTTAAGGTTAAATGAAGGCAGGATGCTCCAGTCTTAGTGCTGTAAAATTGATGGCCTTGTAAAAAGAGGAATGAGAGAGATCTCCCTCACCACGCACATGCACAGAGGAAAGGCCATGTGAGCACACAGTGATAAGATGAACAAATGCCAGCTAAGATGAAAGCTCTTACCACTACCTGACCTTTGCAGCACCCTGACCTCAGAGTTCTAGCCTCCAGAACTGTGAGAAAATAATTCTCTTTTGTTTGAGCCATCCCATCTATGATATTCTCTTATAGCAGCCCAAGCTAACACAGAAGCACAATTTATAAATTACTCATTTATGTCTGAATAGTTCTTGTGTCATGAAAACTATAAATCTCATCTATTGCATACTTAAAGATGCTAATTTCATTATTGAACATAGAGCAGAAATGTAAAGCTTTGTCACTAGAGTGTCGCTAGAATTCATAAGTATTTCAATATCCACTGTCTTGAGATACAAGAAGTAAGGTTTTTATCCACCATCTTTTCTACCTTGTTCAACCTTACTTTTACACAACTGAAAATGAAATGGACATATATTGTACTTTAAACATTTTCAGTTACATGATACTTCTTATTGAGAATGACATTTATTGAAACTATGTTTTTGAAGATCATTGATAATTATTTTCCTTCTTCCTTCTTAAATATACATAAAATCATGAGGTCTAAAAAGAAATAAACACCAGTCTACATAAGTGACAAGCAAGGAAAATAACAGTGCCATATGTAAGATAGAATATCACTAGTTTTTCACAAAGGAAAAAGGTGTGTGCTTTGAGGACATTTTCAAATAATACCCTTAATTAAAATTTACTATTGTGGATGATGTGCAGAGTCACCTTCTCAAAGAAAGGAACTCCTTCCCACAGCTTCCTGGAATGCTTGTTGCTGACAAAATTCACCTTAGGAATTGCTGAGAATCTCCTTGCTTGAAGGGAATTGCCTCACCTGAGGTTTTTGTCCTCCTAAAGGACAGTTCACAGATAATGACTAACTCATGAATGGTAGGAAGTCTTACTCTGCTGCTTTAACTGGGACACCTCTGAAGGGCAATTGCAGCTCCAGATCCCCTCTGGGGTCATCAGCATTGGAATTCATATACCCAAGTTTAACTTCCTCAGGTGTGGTTCCCCAGTATATGGCATCTGGGCAAATCATTTAGTGTCAAATTTTCAATTTCTTATTGAAAAACTTGTTTTTAATAAAAAAACATTTAAGGGGACATTTGATACATATCAAATAAGAATTTATGAAAAGTCACCTGGGAATGGTCCAATTATTTAAGGGTAACTCACTATCATGTTTTCCTCATGGGTGGGTGATGGTCCAATGCACTTCCTGAATCGTCTTACAGCAATGTACGTACTATTTCCCAAGTTGTTGGGAGCATCACCAGATTATTCTTAGCTTTCAGTCATTTTTTTGGATTTCCTCAGATGATAAAAACTGCCTCATCCAAGGCCATGCCTCTTTCAGGGGTAGACTGCATCCAGTAGCATGTTAAAATGAAGTTAAAGCCAGCTCTGAAAGGCCATCCCAGCTCAGGAGTTACTGGTGGGTTTGGCTAAGGGGTGACAATGCTCCCTTAAAGCAAGGGTAATTCTCAGAAAAGGAAACCACCCTAAACTCTTGGAAGCCAGTACTCTAAGCAGCTGTAGGAATTAATTCCTGGTACTGAAGGAGGAATCCAGGCAGGACATCACAACATCCACTTTTCTCTGTCTAGTTTTCCTCCCTCCCCTTCCTTTTGCATTGGTCCATGAGCACTCACTAATAAATTTTACAAGCTAAAATTTGCCTGAACTTCTTTCAAGAGAATCCAACCAGTGATGATATATATCTCTGTGTGTGTGTGAGTGGATACATGCATATTTTATCAGGTGACTTCTCATTCTGTTACATATTTAATAGCTAATTCAGAAGTCATCTTTATTTGCTTTTTGTCCGCTCACTAGAATTATATTTTGCAGAAGTCTACGTGGTATTTTGTATACTTTATATTGGTATAAATACTACTTCTTCCTTTTCTGTCCATCATGCACTTAGTTAACAAATAAACCCAATGCACCCCAGTAAGAAGTATACTTGTAGAACAAATTATAATTCTGTGCTCAGTTTTGATATAAATAACTGACTAATCTCTTCTCCCATAATTATGATGAACAGTATGGATTTAGTGAAATATTTTCCTCTTATTGGATCACTTAGTAAAGGTATATTGTTAATTTTTATGATAGTAATGGTAATGCAAACAAAAATGACATCTTCAGCTTATAAAACTTTTATCTCTTGCTAGCTTTGAAGTAGGAGTACCAGTGAAAATGTTATGTAATGTGCCTGGCATTTGTTATGTTTTCTTTAACTGTACTACCAAACTGCTGGTAGTTCCAGGTGGTGAATTGCTTTTGCAACTTATTTTTCAGTTACCCAAGCAGCCAATTTTGGAAAATTCTGTCTTGAATAGAAAGAAATATAACTCATATGTCAGGTTGTCAAGTACAGTTCAATGTTATATAGATATATAGGCTTACAGTGGATATAGTCAAAATGTAACTTAGTTTTGATGCAGTTACCAGAGATATCAGATTATAGCTGGGTCCTCATACATGGAACCGTGATTCTGATAGAAAGGGTCACAATGTGCTTATGTCTAACATATAATGTGGATGTTCTTGTCTAGTGAAGTGCCCAGAAAGGCTTCCTTGAGATGGACAGGTCTATCACTTGAACATAATTAAGAAAAGTAGAATGGCCCTTGATAAAAATAATAGTGTATACAGCAAGTTGATAAGTAGCTAGTTTGTTGGTGTATAATATGGGAAAAGTATTAAATTATAAATACAGTTGATGATATATCTCTGTGTGAAGTAGTGGTAGAAAAATATGATCTCTCTTACACAATGGAACAAAGAAGAGGTGAACGCTACCTACAGTTGTTGATCTGTGGTTCCAGATTCACAACTGACTGAATGATAACTTCAGAAGAAAAAATAATACCTTGTTATTTTAGGGAATTTAGTAATTGTAGGTATAATTTTTAAATAATTATATCATGGAGGCACAATATGTAGGAAAACAATAGTAAAAAAGACACCAAAAGAATAAAACTCTTAGAATTAAACTTAATCAAGGACGTGAGAGACTTGTACTCTGAAAACTATAAAACACTGTTGAGATTAAATTGAAAATAAAATAAACAAATGGAAAGATATTCCATGGTCATGAAATAAAATATCAATACTGTTAAATTGTCCATATTACCCAAAACAGCCACATAACTTATGCAATCCCTACCAAAAGACCAGCGGCATTTTCACAGAATTAGAACAAATAATACTAAAATATGTATGGAACCACAAACAACTCTGAATAGCCAAAACAATCTAGAGAAAGAAGAACAAAGCTTGAGGTATTACAATCTCATATTTTTTTTCATCATCTTTTTTTTTTAATTTATTTTTTATTATTAATTTTTTATTTTTTATACACATATATTTTTATCCCCAGGGGCAATCTCATATTTTAAGATATACTACAAACCTGTAATAATCAAAACACTATAGTAGTGGCACAAAAAGAGATACATAAACCAATGCAATAAAGAGTCCAGAAATAAACCCACACTTATACTGTCAATCTATGACAAAGGAGGCAAGAATATATAATAGGGAAAGACATTCTCTGCAATAAATGGTGCTGGGAAAACTGGAAAGCTACATGCAAATGAAGAAAACCGGATTGCTTCCTTAACACCATATTTGAAAATTATCTCAAAATGGATTAAAAACCTAATTGTGAGGCCTGAAGCCACAAAATACCTGGAAGAAAACAAGGCAGGAATTTCTCTGACATTGGCCTTAGCACCATCTTTCTAGATATGTCTCCTTGGTTAAGGGAAACAAAAGCAAAATAATCTATTGGGACTACACCACAATAAAAAGCCCTTGCACAGCAAAGGAAACCATCAACAAAACAAAAAGGCAACCTAAGAATGGGAGAATATATCTGCAAATGATATATCTAATAATGGGCTAATATCCAAAAATATATAAAGAACTTACAGAACTCAACATCAAAAGAACAAACACAAAAAACCAAATAATCCATTTAAAAATGGGCAGAAGGTCCATGAAAATGAATAGACACTTTTCCAAAGAAGGTACACAGATGACCAACAGACACAGGAAAACATGCTCAATGTCACTGCTTATCAGGGCAATGCACATCAAAATCACACCTTATACTTGTCAGAATGGCTGAAATTCAAAGAGAAGAAAGACGAAATGTTGGTGAAGATGTGAAAAAAGGGAATGCTCATGCACTGCTGGTGGGAATGTAAATTGTTGCAGCCATTGTGGGAAATAGTATGGAGGGTCCTAAAGAAATAAAAATAGAAATATTACATGATCCAGTCATTCTACCAGTGGGTATTTACCCAAAGAAAGTGAAAATACTAATTTTAAAAGATATACACACTTGTATGTTTATTGCAGCATCCTTTATGTTAGTTGCATAAGTTGTGGAAGCAAGTGCCCATGGATAGATGAATGGAAAAAAAGAAAAGATATATATGTATGTACATATACATATGGGAAGGATGGTGGGGGGATGAATAAAATGGGTAAAGGGGAGTGAGAGATACAGGATTCCAGTTATGGAAAGGAATAAATCATAGGAATAAAAGGTAAAACATAAGGAATATAGTCAATGTTTTTTAATAGCATTATATGGTGACACATGGTAACCACACTTGTGATGAGCATAGCATGATGTATAAAGTTGTGGAATCACTACGTCATACACCTGACTCTTAGAAAACAATGTTTTTCAAGTATACTTGATTTAAAAAAAGAAATTGCCAAAAGGGCAGGATAAAATGTAGGGCTGTTTTTCATGGGGAGACAAAAATTTAGGAAAACATATAAAAGCAAGGGAATATTAATTGGACTTTATTAACACTAGGAAAGTTAAATAGGAAAAATTTATTTTATGGAGAAAGGGAATGCTATGATGTTACAAAATAGAAAAAAGTAAGGTAAGATGCATAAAATTAAGGATGTCATGTTTGGCATTTAAACTATTGATCAAATATAAATAGTATCAAGGAGTAAATTATTAATATTTACATTTTTGTAACCAAATAATTTAAGAGGAGGCAAGAACCCAATAGGAACTTAACCAACTAGAATCCAATAATATGCAAAGGCCCTGAGACTGAACTACGCACCCTATAAGGACAAACACCCTGTGCAAATGAAGTAACCAGAAACTAGATGCTAAGCTATAGCTGGTCCAGCTAGCTCTACTGAGAGGGCAGGAGGGAGAATGAATCTGACTTTGTGAGATGATCAAAGCATCAGTTAAAAAGAAGAGAATCTGGGTAATGCTTAGAGCATTGAATTTAACGTGCAAACTTGAGAGTGCTTTTGGATGCATTGAAAATTGGTTTCATCCTAGTGAACCTAGTCAAGTCGATGTAGTTACATATTCAATTAATCTCGAGCTCTGTTTCCTGACAAGCAAGATGTCAAGAAAGAAATTTCAGGGAATCAAGACTAGGAAAATGCTGATGCTCCTTCTCCTGGTCCCTTGTGAGTTAACTTAGGGACCCGTGGCAGTCAGTACTGAGTCTCACTGTCTTTCACATTTGCCCAAATACACTCTAGTGGGAGAACAACAGGGAGCAAAGACATTAAAGACCCAGATTTCTAAGCTTCATATGGTATGAAATCTTCCTTTGAGGATTTTGTTGAGGCAATTCCTGATTAATTCTTCCAGGATTCTGGACTTTCATGTTTTTAAATTAAAACTTCATGTTTTTAAATTTTTAAAAAATGTATTAAACTGTGTTTTTTAATTTTCCTTGTATGAAGTCATATGATAATTTGGTAACAAGTATTCTTAAACTTTTCATATTATTTTGCATAGTATGTATAGTACATAGAATCATCTATTGCAGTCATTTTCTGTATGCCTTATTTTTACAATTAGTATAGGAGATTCCTGAAAGCAGGAGATAGGGTACTATTGAGCAGTCTTTCTTTAAATTATATATATGCAATAAATGTATATTCAGGGATTACATTTGACACATCAACAGTAAGAGGATAAAGATGTGGCTACTCAAGCCTGTAAGAAACAAACCCTTTTAACTCTTTGACAACTCCTGAATTTACAGGCCAACTCCTGAGGGCTGTATTGGTCATAATGTCAAGTTGAATATACTATTAATATACTTTACTGGATAAGTCTGAATGTTTCATTTTTTATCATAAGTGTGAAGGGCCCATAACTCAAAACCACAAAGCCAGCTGAGTTATTAAAAAAAAAAAAAAGTTCTCTTATGGGGGGGAAAAAAAAAAGCTTGGATCATGATAGAATCTTTGTTGGTGAATGGCTCTGTTTAAAAATAAAAAGCATAAATGAACCTAATCTTAAAAAAAACAATGGAACATTAAGAAAGTAGAATAGAAGTTCAAATAGAATTAGGCATAAAGCATTCACAAATTTTTACCAAGCCCCCTGAGAAAGGCAGTGAATGATTTCATGAGGCTTCACTCTTAAAATAGACTAGAAATTTATTTATCATGGTGCAGTTTATTATTTTATCATGACATACATGTTCAGTTGTGTCTGACATGATTAATGTGAGCAACTGCTAAAGAGATGTTGAATGATGACCCAGAGAGAAACTAACTAATCTCCATGAAATTTGGTCCATCATAGTGATCCAGTCTCTCTCAGCTAACGTACACAACAGTATCAGGATTAGCGTATTTGTCTTAGGAACCTGTACAAAAAGAAGGCTCTGACTTGTCTTTACATTAGGTAGAAGGCCTAATATGCATGAAGAAATTTTAAAGCACCAAATATGAAGGGCTTTAAGATTAAAAATAAACCACTTTTTGTAAAATATCTTTTAAATTTAAAGCAAAAGTTTTTCATGTGTAACAATTATTCCAAATCTCACCACTTGGAGCTGGTGACATTTCTACTTTGGTGTGATTTCTTATAATATTTTATCTATGCATGTTTTGTTTTATTTTGTTTTTTCACTAAGTTGAAATCCTAGTATATAATTACCATTTGTATGATTATTTATTTAACATACATTTATTGTTTTCCACATCTTAAACTGGACATTTAAAAAATAAATGAATCATCTATCTTTTAACCCCAACCCCCTGCTGGTATTCCCCAGCACATAAGTGACACCACCCTTTCACTCTGTTGCTTATGACAGACACTTGGGAGCCATCCTTCACACGGCTTCTCCCTCTAACCCACTCTTGCCTTGGCATAGTCACTCCTGCCCCTGCCAATATCATTTTCACACAAGAGTCAGAACGAGTTTCTCAAAATTGAAATATGGTCTTGCTACTTCTCTGCTTAAAACGTTTTGATGATGTTGGCTTGCTCTTAGTAAATTCCTTAATGTAGGCCCTTATGATCTGCTTCTTGTGTCTGTTCAGCCTCCTCTTTCTCACGCTGGTCTTCTTGCCCTAATTCAAGATATTTGAAACTCCCTTTCTGGACTTCTTGTAGTCTGCTCCCTCTGCCTGGAATGTCTCCTTTTGCTCCTTTCACTGATGTTCTCTAGGGCTCACCTGAAACATGTCACTTGTTCACTAAAATCTTTCCTGTTGCGTATTCTTAAAATATTTCTTTTTAGTAGTGCTCATCAAACTTTATCTAATACAATGCCATGTGTAATATTTATTTACCTTGTGTCTCAAAAACTACAATCCGCAAGTACAGGAGAACATTTTTTTTCAACACTGTATGTTCACCATATCAGCACTGTATCTAGGCCAGCAACTGACACATCTGGGCACTCAATAAATGATTGCTATTAGTTTGAATAAATGAAAGGGGGCGCCCACTCCAGTAAAGTTTTTCTGATCAATTTGTTATGAAAATTCTTCCACTTTAGTTTTGACTTATCACTACGTTGTCCTATCTATAAAACATTTTCAATGTGATATATTCTATAGGTTTTAAGCTTGAGTGTCCTCATCACCTAGATATTTTATAGATAGTCATTTCTATTTCCATCTGATTGTTGTTTTAAATTTCATATGAAATTAAGTGAACCTATATTGAGTTATTTGGTATTCATTATATGTTTTAAAATTATCCTGAAGCTATTTATTACAATTTCTGCTCTTGTCTCTAATGTCACTTGTTATTATCTTCCTATCTAGACCAGAGTCTGATTCATTGACACAGGATCAGTTCTACACTACGGAGGCTTTAGAATTTATTCAAAGTTTTTGTTCTTATTTTATTGTTTAGTTACAATGTAATTTTCTTCAGAAATGATAGATCCTCAATTTGGGTGGAAACTACTGCCCCCCAACACATACTTTGTGAGTTTTCAATATTATATGCATGCGTGTGCATCAGTATTATGTGCATTGGAAAATGCTTATCTTAAGACTTACCAGAGAATTTAACAGAGACTGCAGGGTATTTCCATTTGAACTTAAGAACTTATGGGTTTATTATTTATTATAATGCATTGGAAAGCTACCTTGAACCTAGTCGAGTTTTCCACTCAAACTTTCCTTTGAAGTTTTTGTTCAAGCAACTTTTCTTGACTCCTTTTATGCAGTCCTTTTATTGGGATGAGATATGAGATATCTTATATGATGTAGCATCATTTCTATTCCTTGGCTTTGCCCAGACAGAAGTAGAATGGTCTAGCACAGCTGATCAGCCCATCTAACCTCTCCTCTGAGTTTTGAATTTTTTATTACATGTAGTTGCTAGATGATTAAAGTATGGCATGAAAATATTAAAAATGAATTCCATTACCACACACCACAAAACACATAATATTGAGCCTACTATTTGCCATGATCAGTGTTAAAAAATGCAGCATTATTATTCATAGATGCAATGCAAAATTTAGAATTGGAGGCATTAAACAATTTTCTAAAGCCTAATAAGTTTTCAGGCCAGTCTTTAACCTAAATTTAATTTCAAATTATAATTTCTTTTTACTTAATCATATATCAGTCACTTAATTATCTATATGCACTGTGGCACAAAATGATAAATAACATTCTTTTGCCGATAAAGTAAAATAAGAACACATTCTTTTGTATTTGATGTTGAGTTTTGTTAGAATTAGAAAGGATTTTGAAAATCATGTAATACATAATGGTTGGTATATCAAAAAATATGGAACTATATATATTGACTCTCATACTGTTCCATAGATATAGTCCTCAAATAAAGATGAAAAAAATGAATATAAGAAAACTTGGAAGCAAAAAATGTATATGTTTGTGCTCAGTGATAGAATGAATAAAGTATATCCTTCACTATTTATAATATTTCATAGGTAGTAATCAACAAGTATATTGGATTATAATCTTATCCAATTTGATGAGTGTTAACTGTTACAAATAAATGTATTTTCCACTAACATTTCAGAGGAGAAGGAATATATTATTCAATATATCACAACCAAATGACTGCTTTGTAAATTGTAAAGAAAAATCAATACACTGATTATTTCACACCCTACATCAAAACAAACATCAAGTATATTGAATATTTACATATTTATAAAGCTAGGAGAAAATAAAAGTGAATATTTATTAAATCTGGGTACAAGTAGCAGGAAGCAGACGTTCTAAGTTCAGATGTAATGGAAAAAAACACAAAGATAAGATCGATAAATTTAAGCACACTGCAATAGAAAACATTTGGGTATTTTAATATACAATAAAATTAACATATACAAAAACTATTTGGTATGAAAATAAAGTACTTAAAACATAAATCATTCAAATTTATAATCAAACTTAAAAACTTTAAATATAAATGGTGAAAAAAATAAAGTCATCATAACTAATAAATAACTAACTTGAAAAATCGTAATACTTATCAGTACGTAAAGAAACACCAACTAAGCAATCAGTGAGACATTTATTTTCCCTTTCAATTTAGGAAATCTAAGAGAACACTTTAGGTTGATGAAACAGGAGTAAAATTTTATTTTCTTTGGGGATGCAATTTCTATACACAATCTTAAAAATAATTTTGCAGTAATTGTTATGTGACTTATGCAATTCCATTTCCTGGGTTCTCATATAAAGAAATTATCCTGGAAAACATTATGCAAATATATGTTCAGTGGGCATTACTCACAATGTTAATGTTTGGAAATAATTTGAGTATCTAACAATTAGGAGTATGTATATACTGTGGAATATCCATTCAATATTGCTCAGTTCTCAAAATAATATGTTTAATAACAAGTACTGTCATCTTAATTTGCATGCAATTTTCCTTTATAATTTTAAGGAATCTAGTGCAATGCAAAATAATCTTGGCCTCCTTTAGGGTTTTACTAGAAAGATGTGTTGCCCTTTTTAATAAATGAAATTGTTGGAAAATTTCAAAGAATTATATTTTTGGTTATTTCAATGTTGAAATGTTGATTCTTTTCCTAGTTCCTACCTGTCTGTGGATGTAAATCACTGCCATTAGCATAACTTAAAGCTTCTTGGATTGCGCTGCTACCTGCAACTGTAGGAACTCAGTGTCCACTGCCCAACACATTGCCTGCCAAGATGTCAAGAATTTTGAGGTCCTCGGATTTCTGCATGTGCTTATGACTAAGCTCACTTTTGCTGAGGCTGGTCTTCTCTCCTGAAGCCATTTTCTAAGAGGTGATGTCTGTGCATGTTGTTCCCATAGTGTATGTAATAGGTCACTAATCTAGCCATCTACGCTGGTAGCGGTTTTACCACTTCTTTAGATTCAAATGTTTTTTTCCTTCCTGAGTCCACTTCTATTCTGCTGACATTACAGTTTCTACTGTTTTGTTTTACGGTCTTCAAGACTGCCTTGATTAGACCTGCTGCTTTCTGCTCTCGAGGGCATTCACAGGCACCTGGAACTCCCTGATGCACCGCCAGAGAGTTTGACTTCTTCACCAGGCATGAGGACGCTATCACTACTCCTCCAGGTATACCCATCTGTGTCTTGTGCCCCCGATTCTGTCTTGCACTTGTCCTTGCTACCACGCACGCATGGTGCCAAAACAGTGCGACAACTCTTATCAAAAAGAATGTAGCAAGGAAAAGAAGAAAGTTTTTCTCCTGTAATGTCACATTTCACTAGAGGATCCCAAAGCAGTGTGGCTGGTGATCCAATCCTTCACAAAATGTGTTTTCCATTTTTTTTTTTCTTACAACCATTTTCATTTCAATGATCGAAATTCAAGTGACAGCCACTTTGCTCTATTCATAATCGCCAGTCTTTTTTTGATGACTGGTCTTTTTACTGGATTAAGATTCTCACATCTGGCTTTATGCCTTCCACATCTTCCTAGGAATCCAGCTGTCCACTTCCAGTCCTTTACACCAATACCGAGCAACTTTCTTGAATAGAATCTAAATGCAACCCTCTTTCCTGCATCTCCCTGATGTACTTCATGAGACGCATACACACATTCTTTACTCTGAAAACATCTGGAGCCCAGGTCAAATCTGATACAGCAATAACTTCTGGAGGGCAGCATCGGAATATTCATTCAGTTGATTGTTCACTTTCTAAATTTTGCAGCTGGGATTCAGGTGAGAGATTTAAAAACTAGACAAATGGTTCTCAGAACTCACTTTGGAAATGTACACCTTTATATCCCTTCTAGCTCCTATGTATCACTTAGGGTTTCAGCAAAACCTCCCCTTTACTATAAATTCTAAGTGTTTTTCAACAAAATCGCAACCCTAGAATTCAGGCAGATCATGGGCTTTCTGTATGTGTAAGTAATAACTGATTTGATGTGTTTGATCTTTGTTTATATTATATTAATGGGGCTGTGCCTGAGCAGTATCTAAATAACTTACATGTCTTCTTGACACTTTCATATCTGTCCCCTGAAGTACATTACAAAATATACATATTGATTTATAATGAGTTCTAGATTAAGCAATTGAACTTCAGCCTTTCATAAGTGTTGCAGCAAAAAGACAAAATTATCAGAAGAGTTCTTGAAAAAATAGATTTCTTAAATTATCACAATATCATATTGTAAGTTCAAATTTAGAATGTCATATTATTTTTTCTTGAGTGCCATTTTTATACTTGAATTTACATTTAGAATCCTTCATAAATAATAACAAAATGTTAATAATACATGAAGATTGTTTCTATTAGCAATTATCACTATATAAAGCTTATTATGAAAAGTCTTATGGATCAAAGTGATATTGAGGTGCGGCTGAACTTTCAAATATAGATCTAAAATAAATCAAATTTCCACATTTTCCCTCTGGAAACATGCATATTGATTTGTCTTTCACACAACATGATTTAGCTCTCTACAGCAACATGTTTAGAGAAAGCACTTCACCTTTCCTCCCTAACAATTTTAAAGGCAATAGCTATGGATTTCCACTCCATCTTTATATGCATATATATACACACACATATATGGAATATAGAATATGTGTATATACATGTGTGTATATCTGTGTGTGTATGGAATGAATATGTATAAATGAAATAGATATGTGTGTTGCATCATATATTTATGTACATAAGGAATGCATATTTTATATATGAATTACATACACATACCTATATAATGCATATGTGTATGTATATACATACAACTCTTTAAATAAACATATGCAAGCTAAATAATGAATTAATTTTAAATGTTTAAACATCCTTAAGTTTCTGCCTATTGGTTTCTTAGCTAATTATTCCCTAGTTTCTCACCTGCATTCCTTAAAATGGTAAGTAAATTTCTGTTGCTATGGTTTAGAATTTTGAACAGAAGACTGACAATTACATGATTCAAAGTAGATGACAGTTTGCCTTTTTGGAGGTAGTATTTATAGTCTAAAATAATAATTATCTGTAAGATTGTCAAGGAGTTACAAAGTTATTACAATTATTAAACACTTTTATTCATCATAGTAATTTGGAATGCAGCATTAAATGGTTAGTCTCTACTTTTGTAGTAGAAATTATACATTTTTCATATAATGAGTGAGGTAAAAGATTGAAAAGAGAAAATCCAAATAAATTAGGCACTGACAATCAGATAATAGATATCTTAGCATAGAAGACTTGGCATACTGATCAGACTGATGGTACAATCCTTTCAATTTCTTGGTAATTTTGGCCAGTTAATATAATGGCAAAGCTAGAATGGCAACACAATTATATTTTTAATGACCTGTCTTTGCCCTTTGACTAGGAATTTAACTTAATCCTTTATTCTATACAATATTTGGTGGTATAGAAACCTGTAACCCTCTTATCTACTGTATAAAGAATCTTTCACTCAACTTACTTTTAAATAGCTTCTTTCATGATTCATAAGAAACAAATCTTTAGTGGATTCTGTGATTCTATCTCTAAGTCCAGGTAAATAATGTCAATATCCTTCATAATTCTATAAACTTAACCCATCAGTCATTCAGTCTTCATGTTTCTTTTTTTTTTTAATTTCAGTCTTCATGTTTCTTAAATAAAGATCTTCTATGATCTTGTTTAATAAAAGAATATAGTTATCCTTTTGACTGTCTTGTCTTATAAATATCTTTCTTCTGTTTTTAATTTTGTTTTGTATTTTATTTTATTTTATTTTTTTACTGTTTCTTTTTAAATATTCAATTTTACATAAGGAGGTGTGACTATATAAATATAAAACAAAAATTTAAACATTGCTTTAATTTAAAAAAGTGGAAGCTCTCAAAAACACAATTGTTTCCATGATCATGTGTGGTGATTATAATTCTTAAGAAGCAGAAAGTATTTTTTTTAATTAAATTAAATTTAATTTTTTTCAGTGATCCAAAATTCATCATTTATGTTTTATATTTTAATAAATGGTGATTCCCATAGTGTATATTCAGGTATTCTTAATTTGAGGCTTTAGGGTGGGAGGAGCCTAAGTCAGTGTGATTTAATGAAAAAAAAAACTGTGTTCTTGATCAAAATCTTGGCTCTCCTCATCACCAATCGTGACCTCATGTGATTTACTTTGTTTCTTTGACCCTTACTTTGGTCATTTATAAAATATAATAATACTTTATTCATTGAATTGTTTTTATATAAATAACTGAGACAGCATATAAATAATATTTAGACACTGTCTGACATGTTGCTTAGATGCTCAATAAACAACCAGTATTATAACCATTATTATTAGACCCAATCAAAGGCAAAGCATAGCTCCTCAGACTCATAACCTCAGGGGGATGCAATATTGTATTTGTTTTTTCTGTTCATCTTCTACTTGGCTCCCAAGGAGAAATGCTGATACAAGAGCAAGGGCCACAATCTAGATGCACATTCTTTGTTCCTGGAAATCCATTTCTTTGAATGTTTCTATCTCTGCCACTTGTGAATATAGAGTAATTACTTACTTGGAAGATGACTAGGCCTAGAAAGACCAAGATTTCACTAATTCTTAGGGAAAGCACTTCTGTTTTTACACATGTGGATATAGTTTTTTGGATTAACTTTCTCTTACCATTGAAGTATTAGAATAGAAGTAGACCAGGAAAAAAAAAAAAAAGAAGTAGACCAGGAAAAAGTGGAAAAAGGGTCTTTAAGTTTGTCTTTAACCTAGACAAAAGAGTGCCTCACCAGTACAGCTTAAAAAAAAAAAAAAAAAAAAAAGAATTACATTGAACTTTCGTGGCAAAGTATAATAGTAGGAATAGTGTATAGATTTGGACTTAATTCTGTTTATGTATTTCTTTGGGAGACCTTAAAAGGATTTGACAGTAATCGAACAAGACTATGTTTTTATGAGACTTATAAAAATCCATAGTCAAATATTTAATAGAGTCCATATGATAGAGCATTACATTTATTGTTTGTTATTTTTCACTATGTGTCTCTAAGCTAGGCGGGCCAATTCTCAAACAGTGTGGTTAATCAGTGGTTAGTAAAAATACACGTAGAGCTACTTTCAGAGTTAACTCTCACTTTCTGCTTCTTTCCATCATCAACTTCTCTAATGTTGTGTTTGTCTCAATGACTGAATTTGTCTTCCTTAGCTTTGATCTTTGATATACACCCTAGGGTATAAGTTCCATTTATTCATTTAGTATTATAAACAAACAAAAGCTACAATATGATTAAAAGTTTGACCTTCTGGGTAACCACTGCCAGATCTCTGGGCTACAACTCCCTTGGTCAATAATCCAGAAGGACATAGAGTGGGCGTTCTCACAGAATCATCTAAATCCTGTTGCATTTTATAACCCATTTTTTGTAAAATGCAGCATACAGAAAAGTACACAAAACAAAAATGTAAACTTATGAACTATCATAAAGTGAGCAAATTTACTAGAATGAAGATACAGAGTATAGTTAGCACCCTTGAAGCTCCCTTTTTGTCCATTCTTCCAAAGATAACCAATACCTTATAATACCTTATAACACCTTATTATAATCCTTGTCTGATGTTATTTATGCCATTGTTACATAATTATGCATTCTTGAATATTAGACTTAAGTTTCCAAGGTTTTTCAACTTTATTACAAAGGAAGCATACAATATATAAGTATTTTCATGTAGCTTTTTTCACTAAATATTTTGTGTCTCCTCTGTTCTTGTCTGTGGGATTTGTTGATTATTTAATCCATTGTGTGAATATTTCATAATTTATGTCCTCATTCTAGTTTCTTTGACATTCAAGTTACTTGCTAGTATTGACTAATATGAAAATCGCTGCTCTAAGTATTCATATTCATATCCTTTCATGCATATAATTCCAAAATTCCTTTGGACATATTCCTAGGTGTGGACTTATTAGATCAATAGGATAAAAGTATGTTCAGCATTAGCAGACAATGATAAAAGTTTTCCAAAGAATTATGTCAATTTACATTCCAACCAACAATGTCAGATTTTCTATTACTCTACCTCTTCATTCAACTTGTGGAATTTACTTTCTATTTTGCTATTGTAGTGGATATATTAAAATGATTTGTCTTAGTTTTAATTGGCATTTCTATGATAATAATATCGAGCATCTTTTTATATATTTTTGGCCATGTAAAATTGGCCAATTTTGTGAAATGTTGAAGTGTTTTTTCCAGACCTAATTGGATTCTTTATCTTTTCTTTTTGGCATGAGGAATTCTTTATATACTTTGGATATCTTAGATTATAAGATAGATGTTTAAAAATAAAGTGTTGCTATTTGATAGGTGCCTGGGTGGCTCAGTGAGTTAAAGCCTCTGCCACTGGCTCAGGTCGTGATCCCAGGGTCCTGGGATGGAGCCCCGCATTGGGCTCTCTGCTCAGCAGGGAGCCTGCTTCCTCCTCTCTTTGCCTACCTGTGTTCTCTGTCTGTCAAATAAATAAATAAAATCTTTTAAAAAATAATAAAAATAAAAAATAAATAAATAATAAAAATAAAATGTTGCTATTTGATTTTTTTGTGTATCCAAAAATTTAGTTTATAGAATTTTGATCTCATTAAAAGTTTCATAGATTAAATTAATAATAAATACATGTAATAAATATTAATTTAAAATAAACATATACCAATAAAAATATTAAATTTATATTTTATGGCTAAGATTGTTACTTAACATTTGACTTAAATAGAGAATAACACCGCAAAAAAAAAAAAAGAAAACCACTGCGCCTAGAAAAGTGAACAAATAAAAGCTTGAATTTATCAGGCAGATCTAAGCTTTTTCTAAATCGATGCTAAGAAATGCCAGTTCCTCTTAAAGATACAAACTTTATACGTTTTTAGAATGTCTTTTGGAATCTTGGGATCTGAGGGTATCCTCAGGATGGCTTTATGGTGTTCTGGATCCCTGTACATGTCTGCAAAATTGTCTATCTATATTGCTGGGGGGAACTGCTAGAAGAATGTAGCCTTAATTACATTTCCACTATAAGTAGCCAGATAAAAATATGTTACAGAATTAAAGGAGTTTGGATTTCCCCAGTCCCAAGCAAAATAAAACTCACTGGAAGAGGGGTTATGATTTTTCTAACTTTGCAGGGTGTGTAAAGATTACAAGAACACACTCTATCTGTTACGGTGTTTTCAGATTTTGATCACTTTATTATCAATGAAGGAGTCCATTCTGGTTGTCCTTCTGAGTTCTATGTGGAACATTAAGCTTCTATCTTCATGGACTGCATAAACTCAAATAAATGTTTAATACTTCAGAGCCCACCATCTTTTTAGATTGGTTAGGATAAATCACTCTAACTATGCAACCTTATACAAATGGACTTTGAAGGTTTGCCTTCTTTTTTAAAGATTTATCTATTTATTCAAGTAAGAAAAAGAGAGGAGCTCGGGGGGCGCGGTGCAGAGGGAGAAAGAGAGAGAGAATCTCAAGCAGACTCCCTACAGATCATGAAGCTCATGGAATGGGGTTGGGGGCTCTATCTTGTGACCCTAAGATTATGACCTGAGCCGAAATCAAGAGTCAGAAGCTCAATGGACTAAGCCACTCAGACTCCCCTGAAGGTTTGCATTTTACTTTTTAAAGGCAGTTATAGGACTTATTAATGAATCTCTAACATGTTCACACACACTTCTGTGTTAGTCTTTCTTCTTAATGGAAACAACAATTAGTTATTCTTTTAAAATTTTGTTTTAGGTAGAACAACATGTATATATTTATGTTCCAGTTTTAATAAAAGTGTTTACTTACCTCCTATCCGCATTTTTATATAGTTTCTTAGATATCTTTTAGTTCAGTCAGTTATAATTCCCTCAAACTACAGAACTGTTTCTTCCCATATACATTGTACTAGATGAGTAGTTTGTCATGCTACAAATTTTATATATTTTATAAGCTTGGAATGAATATCATTAGCTTTTTAAAATAGGATTGTTCAATAGAACATTCTGCCAGGATGGCAATGGCCACCGCATATAGCTATTGGGTATTTGAAACCTGACTGTTACATCTGAAGAAATGATTTTTTATTTTATTTAATTAATTTAAATCTAAATAACTACATGTAACCAATGTGTAACACTTTGAACAGTGCAGATCTACAAAATTATCTGTCTAGAAGTATTTCTGAAGCATTTCTTATACTTGTAAGAATCATGTTGACAAGCTGTCATTCTTCAAGCATAATGGCATTTTCTGAAAATCCCAAATTCTATACAGCTTTTTGAAACTTTATACTGATATTTCTCAAAATATCCTGGTCTTTTGATTTATTTATATCAGTTATGTTAATATCTTGTTTCCTCATTAAGGGTAAGGGAACCCTACACATTTCATGAGTTTATATCATCTTAATTTTCGTATTTATTGCCATTTTCAAAACAATTACTAAAAAGAATTAACCAAAAGATCTGGTGAAAATAATTCTTTGGGCTTTACTCCTATATCATGTCATTCTTTTTGCACAGTGTTTAACAAGTGGTCACAATTAAACATTTTAAAAAAAAACAAGCTCGCTTTAGAGTTTGAATGATTATATTTAAATATGTATTTTTCTTTTATGAAGGAGAGAATATTTTCTATAGCATTTTCTATAACATTTAGCCCATGACAGTTTGCGGTTTTATTTTTTTCATTATCCCACTTCTTAAAAGTATGATTTCTAAAAAATAATAATGACACTCTATCTTGATAGCTGACAATTTGATCTATAAACAGTGATTTTTCTCTTTCAACATTTGACCTTTTGGTACAAATAACACAAAAAATGTTTTTTTTTAAATAATGTACTCAATGGTTTTCATTTCAAAAATAATAATGTTTTTCTTATTGCCTATATTTTACTGTAGTCTGCTTTTCAAAAATTGGTAAACATATACATTTTTTTTTAAGATTTTATTTATTTATTTGACCTGCAGAGAGAGAAATCACAAGTAGGCAGAGAGGCTGGAAGACAGAAAGAGGGGGAAGCAGGCTCCCTCCTGAGCAGAAGGCCCACTGCTGAGCTCAATCCCAGGACCCTGAGATCATGGCCTGAGCCAAAGGCCTAGGCTTAACCCACTAAGCCACTCAGGAGCCCCAACATGGTTCTTTATTTTCATTTATTCTTCTGAATTTTGGCTTGTGTTCTGACCAATATTTTTAGATCTAAATTTTCTGTACTTATTTCTGCACTTTACTCAAAGTTAAATTCAATGTCCTGGCTTGCGTTGGGGGTCTAAATAAATTTGTTTAAAGAAGCAGCCTAACTTTAATTTAAAAACTTATCTCAGCATTGCATCATAGTATTCTATGAATCCTTGTATGGAAAAGATAGTAGAAGTTTCCTAATACTTTAACTACAGTTTCCCAAATCTCATTAACTTGTTGACGTAATTCATCTAGAGAATAACTACTTATGCTGTTAGTACTAAAGACCAAATAGTTCATAATTATTAAATTTTGGGGGTGTTTAAAATATCTTCAGAAATGGTCAGCTTGAAACTTTGTAGGGTTAAAATTATTCTCAAGCATGAATTTTGAGAAAGAACAGAATACAACTAATTACTTAGAAGAACATAGTGCTGAAAACAAGAAAATAAGATTGGGAAGTAGTAAGTACAGAGAGATGATGGTGTGAATTCCAAAGTATCACAGTGTCACAGAGGAGTAAGAACAAGGTATACACATTTTTTTTTGTGAATGTTGATATTTTCGCAAGGTTTTTGTTTTGTTTTGCCTGTATATTCATGTCTCCTTTTTCTGACAACTCATCCATATTCAAAAAGTCAATATCTATTTATTAGTAAACTTTGCTATCCCATGTCTAAGATTTTGATGGTCAGCAACTGCAAGCCAATCAAACCACCAAAAACCAGTCATCTGCCCTAATTTTGAAAGCACCTTTTAATTTACAGATTTTTCATATTTACTCATTTAGTTAAGATGCTTAGAATAAGAGAAGTCATAACCACAGCTATTTCAGAGTACAATACTTCAAAACTTCGAGGATGTACATCTTAAGTCATACAATTGAAAATCTAGCTATAGAGAATTTCACTTCTCTGTGTTCATTCAGGAGCCTGATAAATCTTAGAATGTAGGTTTGCAAGATTCTATGTTATGTTGACAAATGAACCACGTTTATGCTTAATGTACATCATTCACTGAAACTCCAACATGAATTTTAAACCTGTGATCTGGTTTGCTGCCTAATTTTAATGATAAACCCTTGCATATCTACTGTTAACAGGAAAAAAGAAAGCAATGATTTCTATTGATCCTAAAGTAGTTTTGTGTTTTTAACATTTCTCTTTAATATTGAGATGGCAGTATGGACTTTTTGCCCCCTCATTTTGCCTCATTTTTTCCTCCTGTTCTCTGTTTGACATACATTCTCAAGACATTAGTGAAATTGATAACAGAAACAAAATTATTGAAAGTCATTATGTGAGACAAAAGACTAACATACCACAACAGTGATCTCACATGAATACTTTAAAAAATATTCTCATTGACATCACGACCTTTTTTCCCCAATCATCAGAACACAGTGGTAAAATTATTTAAAAATTAAGTACATTTTCAAAAACTGTACTATGATTTTTTTAAGGGGTAGGACTTTTAAATAGATCTAAGAGAACTTAAGTAAATAGAACTGCCCATAACTTCACATCAACATTCTTTTTGTTGTTAAAGGCAACAATCAGTGATAATGCTGGCAGCTAATAGCATAGCAGTGAAGATTTGACATCGACCTCTGACAGCACATTTGAGCTTCCATTTATTACTGAGACATCAGCTAACAAAGATCGGAAGGGACAGTCTGCCCCTCCCACCCCTACTTTGGTGTGTTACAGCAGAAGAAAATTGATTTAAGTGACAAAGTCTCAATTACCACTGTTCTTTTCACGCAGTATTTAATGGATTCTAAATCTGTGGAGAGAATCATACTCACATGGTGTCTAATTCTAAATAGCATACGAACCATAAAAATGTGACTCCTCTGTCAGCACAACATAGACCTCCTATGGAAGATTTGAAAAGAACCATGCACAGAGCTGCAAATATTTCATTTTAACTTCCATACTATCCCATGCTGTGATGTTTTCCTTGTTCCTCACGTGCAGGTCAGTCTGCATATTTCCCACAGAATTCCCGCAGAGGACCTTTGACTTGGACACGAAGTTATAAAAACATTTAGTTGAGCTAGGCTACAAAATAAGAAGACACATTCCAAAACTTTACCCCCTAAAATCCAATGAAAATAGTTACAAAGGGAAAGCTAATCACCCAAGTGAGAACTTGCCTTTATTCAGTTTCTTTATTATCACTTTTCAAATGATGTTTCCACAAATACCCATAAAAAACTACAATCAGTAACTTAAAATGAAAATACACATATTTAAACACATTTTCTTTTGTCTCCTTTGGTGGCCTGAAGATGGCAACAGGGGAAAAAGTTGTGTTTTGGGTGATCTCTAATATCAAGAATAGTACTACATCATTACATGTGCAGTCAGGAGTATTCTTCTTACTTTCTAAAATGTACTTTTCAAGTAGGTAGAATTAGGTTTGAACACAGGTCAAAAGGGCAGCAGTTGGTGTTTATCACATGACTATTTCGTTGGTTTATAATATTGAAACCAGCACCACCTATAAGTGAAGATATCAATTAATTAATCAAAACAAGGTAAGTCAATGTCACAGTTGCAATCCATGAAAACACAAGGACTTGAAAAAATACCTTACAAGTGGAAGAGACACAAAGTTGTTTAGGAATCTCAGTGACTGGCCTGGAAGTAAGACCTTTGGATTACAACTGATTCTGCTAATTTACTGTCATCACTTTAACAAGAACATTATATGTAAACCATGTGAATGATTCATTTAATCTATGTTTATGCTGAATGTAAATATTTTACAAAATAATCTTTCTATTTTAACATGGTTTTAGACTTACAAAAATTTGCAGCGGCAATGCAGAGTTCCATTTATCCAACATTCAGTTTCCCCTGTATTTTGTATCTCACACCAAGATGGTACATGTGTAGACTAACCAATATTCATACAATATTACTACAACTATAACTACAATATATAAAAACTATATTATTCAGAATAATACTATGTTTAGTGGAGAAGAACTGAAGGTCTTATGGAGAGGAAAAAGCTGTAGGATTATAGAGCTGAACTCTGATTAGTGTCCGGTTACTAGTATGTTTGTGTTCTTCACTTTCTGGCCCCAAATTCCCCATCTCTTAATAAAAAGGTTGAATACTATAAACTACAATCTCTTTCCTCTCTCTAAATTATCTGATGATATTATGACATATCTACATAATAAACATTTAGTAATATACTCATTAATAAGAACAATAGGTAAAACTTTGCTTGTCTTTTGAAAGAAGGAGTATTAGAAAGGACTCATTGAAGCTTTTCGCCAACCCACTTACCTTCTTTAAAAAAAAAAAAAAAAGAAGAAGATATTTATTTGTGACAAAGAGAGACAGCGAGAGAGGCAGCACAGGCATGGGGGAGCTGGACAGGAAGAAGCAGGTTCCCCGCTGAGCAGGAAACCCAAATTGGGGCTCCATCCCAGGTCTCTGGAATCATGACTTGAGTCAAAGGCTAACATTTAGTGACTGAGCCACCAAGGCAGTCACTAAATGTTAACTTACCTTACCTTAAATCAGATTATCTCATTCAACAACTATCTACTGAACTCTTTACTATACACCAACTATTTCCAAAGTACCATGAAAAAAGTTATCAATAAAATAGGCATTAAGTTCCTGCCTTAAGGGAGTTTTTGTTTCACTAGAATAAATTAGAATTATACCCGATAACTCTAAGTAAGTTCATATCTGTTCATATTTAGAATTTGAAAAATATAAATTTTAAAACAAAGATTTTCAAATGAAGAAACTGATTATTTTAGGTTATAAATAATTTGTGACAAAATGTGATGAAGAAAAACTAAAAGCAATATACTCCCTGCACATTTCACATACACAAAAAAGAGGGGGGAATACCCACAAAAAAACAAGGAATATCTTTTATCTATTTGGCCAGACTAGTTCGATTTCGACCAGTTGTTTACTTAAAGTTCTTAAGAGGCCTCATTTTCATTATTAGAGTGTCTAAGTTCGGATAATAAATTATACATTTAACCTACCCAAAATGTAGCAAAATATAAGAGGAAATCTCTTTAAATCTCAAATATATATATATATAAATCTCAAATATAATCTCAAAATATAAGAGGAAAGTATCCTGTACTTCATGTTAGGGAATTTTGACTATAGGTGAAAACAATCCTGGGTCAGCAGATAGTGGCAGACATGGGCCTGATGAGATTTAATAGACAGATAATTTACTTGTAATAGTAATATTTGTCTCTATTAAAACAATTTGTCATTATTTTAGAAACATACAATATATGATAAAAGTATAAGGAAGATAGCACACATTGCATGAATCCTATCATTCAAATAGTATTTTGATATATATCATTCCAGTGTTTTTTTTTTATTTTTATTTCTTTTATTCTATATATCCATGTACAGACACAACCATTTGATTGCTGGCCCAGAATGGGTATGGGCTAATATTAGAAATGGCAAGACCAGAAAATGTACTGCAGTAATACTTTTGGTTAAAAAAAAAAAAAAAAAATCATGGATTGAAGTAAGCACTGGCAATAAAAATGGAAAAATACAAATTCCAGAGACAATAAGAGACCCAATAGAACTTAATGGGCTGGTTTAGTATAAAAGCTGAAGGAAGAAGAGAAATCCGGAAAGACTCCCATGTTTCAGGATCAAGTATTAGGCCTCATCTGGGAGAAAGTGACAGTAAATGCTGCACAAAACAGGAAGTATTCATTGGTTCATTTATTCATTCAAATTGAGTCAACTAGTGATGCTTTTGCTTTTGCTTGTGATTTAACATCATATTTCCTTTTACATATTCTCAGAGTACAGATCCTGTGGCCTGCGGGTTCCAATGGGCACAAATCATGCATAACAAAGTCATGTTTTATGGCAATTTATTATTTTTTAAAATTACTTAAAAACATGTTCCTATACCTTGATTTAGGTATAGGATATAGCCTATTTTTAAATAGAAACCTATGAGTAAAATTAACAAATCATGTTTTAACTTAAGCCAATTAAAAACCATGTATCACAGAGTGATTTTCAGTCTTCTCAAGGCCTCCTCATTTAAATCTATTCTTAATTGCTTTAACACATATCCCTAACTTGAAAGGCACTCTTGGAATTTTGGCATTACCACATGGGATATTGCAATCTTTTTGTTTTCTAAATAGGATGATTAGGAATAATAATAATGCAAAATTAACTGAATTAATACTAATATTACACTGGAGGCAGTTCACCCTGTGTACAACAGTGTGTGCTGAGGGGAAGAGATGGAACCTTTGTTGCCTAGCTTCCTAAGCTAATTGGCTTCCTTATGTCTTGCCTTTTGAAAGGGATGCCTAGTTAAGAGTAAGTTTAATATGGTAGCATATACTCTGGGTTGAAATAATTTGTGAATGCTGAGTTTTATGGGAGAGTAGCAGGCTTCTCTGATGTTGAGCACACCTGTCCAGTGTTCTTTCATATATAACTTTTTTTTTCAAGAAGTTTGATGAAACATTTTCCAGATGAAAAACAGGACTTCTATACCATGATTCTTTGCGAAACATCACCAACTTCCTTCCTGCCTTCCTGTAGCACTTCTTATCATTTTGAAAGCCTCTGATAGGCATCCTGTAAGGCTTAATTTCCAGATGGTCTGAAAATTCCAGAAGACGTGAAAGTGAACACCTAGTCCTAGACCTAGGACATAGACCAGAATAATCTATACTCCTCCTATTGACTGCTTGTCCAATTTAGTTTTTCTCTAACTTCAATCTTTCTCTTTCCTTAAGCTTATTCTGTTTCCTTTGAATTTCTATCCAGTTCTAAAGTTTTCCAAAGTGTGTTTTATAACATACTCCTAATTTCTTAAAATTTCCTAAAATTAAGAGGAAGAAATAATATGTGTAATGCCTTTCAATGTTTTCTTATCAAAAAGGACAAACATAAATGTATAAATTCATTTTTATTTTATTTTTCTTCCTGTGAAAGAAATCTAGTTGAATAAAATGGCTCATGGCTAAATGAGAATTTTTTTTCTTTTTACAAATAATGACCTGCATTTGCCTTTTCCTGGAGCTTAAACATGGGAGACATAAATGAAAGAGTTTTTGAAAATTTGTATCTTTATTTTAAAGCATAGAGAGGTGCAATTACTCAAGTGATCAGAGCCCCAGACATTCAAGACTCTTTTTTGGGGGGAGGGGGGCTTTTTATTTTTTAACAGAGAGGAAGAGAGAGAACTTGTGTGAAACTGGTGGGAGGGGGAGTGGGGTACTCGATCTCATGACCCCTTGATCATGACTTGAGGTGAAATCAAGAGTCAGACACTAAACTGACTGAGCCACCCAGGCAACACGGTAACATTTTTTAATACCAGAAAGACCCTAATATTCATACATACATTCATTCAATAGTAAAAGAAAATATATCAATTAACCAAACAATGCCTGAGGTATATTGCACCAGAACACTTTAGTGATAAAATTATATAGGTAACGGGCCTGGTTCCAAAGAGCTTACGCTTAAGAAAAAATAAATCCCCAAATAATTATGAACTAAAGTAGACAATAGTGTTATAAATGAGATTCAAGAAAGTCTATGAGACTGAGTGGAGCCCGGGTTGGCTCAATTGGATAAGTGTCTGCCTTTGGCTCAGGTCATGATCTCAGGGTCCTGGAATCCAACCCAGCAGGGCTCCCTGCTCTGCAGGGAGTCTGCTTCTCCCTCTCCCTCTGCCCGCCACCATCTCCCTCAGCTCATTCTGTCTCAAAAAAATAAATAAATAAAATCTTAAAAAAAAAAGCTTGTGAGACTGAAAACTCAGAATTGACTTCTGGTTAAGAAATAATTAAATTTGTCAAAGAAAATAATGTGAGCTAGACATAGAAGACCATATAGAAGCTCAACAGGGGTAGGCCATTAGAAGGAGGTTCTCATGAGCAAAAGAAAAGCAATTAAAACATTTGTTCAGTAACAAAACAACTCTTGGAAAGAGAAATGTTCTACATAGAGCAGTGGTGAATTTCAGCTAAAAAGACTGACTTTGGTATTACAAAACCTGGAATTTCGAAACTGCATATCTCTATATCTTTTTAGTGAGCAATGAGGAAAAATTAGTTAACTTCTAAGTTTGAAAGTGAGTGTCCTTTAAAAAAAATTACACAATGACTTCAAATCCTGATTTTAATTTAGAAATAGGTGATTATACATCATGGGGGAGGATACAAGTGAATTAAAGAACTTATTTTTCATATTAGAAAATCAATGCATACTATCTTGAGTAGATGAATCAAGAAAAGAAGAAAACCCCTAATATTTAGAGTTATGGACCTAACTACTCGAAGAGCAAAAAAATAGAAACCTAACAAGGTCTTCTCAGGGAAATGAGACTGGTGGTAGTAAGGTGTAGAGATGGACTGTGTCATTTCATAGGTTCTTACTGAGATGTGAGTAATAAGGAGATGAATAACTCTCAAATACATATCTCTAGCCCAAACATACCTCCACTGATGAAGGACTCACATATCTAACTATTATAAGAATATAAGCTTCAATGTTTATAAATTCTATGACAGTGAAGACACTATCTTGTTCACTATTTCATGTCCAATTCTTGGCCCTTAATAGTGTACGGCCCGTTATAGGAACTGAATAAATATTTTGCCAATAAATAGTCTCCTCAAACTTAATGTGTCTATAAACAAAACCATTGTTTCCTTTACTGCAGGTGGGTTCCATCAATCTCAAACTTTTGGTGCCTCAAATTTCTCACAGTAGCATATAGGAAGTGGACAACAATATTTTAATAATAATTTAACAAAAGAAGAACACAAAGTCTTTGAATATCTTTCATAGAAAAAGTATTTTATCTTAAAAATTGTTTCCTTTTTTAAAAGTGCCCGTTTATACTTCAAGGTTAATGCCTGTTTGGCTTTTCGTTTTCTTTTGTTTATATTTATTTGTCTATCTATTTATATACACATTGAAACATTATCATTATCAATAGAATCTCAGTACCTATGGTTCTTTGTTTCATGTCTTAATAAACTGAAAGGAGTATAAGAAGAAAAGAAGAGAAAAATATGGTATATTTAGCAATAATTTTCTGACAGCCAGAATATTTTAGAAAAAGTAAAAGAAAAAGAAAAGGAAACCAATTCTGGTAACAGAATTACTATTTTCCTCTAAAAAAGAACAGTTTTCATAGTTTTCCATAGTTAAGTGGAATTGACAAGCCCCTTATTTTAAGGATGGGTATATAGCAAAAAAAAAATCATTTTAAAATATTTCTTTACCCTAGCACTGGAGAGATACATAATAACCCATCTATAACCTATGAAATGCGACAAGATATTTGCAAAGATATGGAAGACTGGAGGGAGATAGTGAGGGTGGAAGAGGAGAAAATGCAGAAATGTAGTAATAAAAGTTGTAGTGAATGTGAGTGATATTATTTCACTCCTGGATTAGGCAAGAATTGAAACTTTGACAAAATGAGAGGTGGCCTCCCTTCCTTGACCTACTCCTCCTTCAGGCTCAACCACCACTTCTCCTTCAGGAGATGCACTTCCACATGTTTCAGACTCTCCTCCAGCCCCTCTTAAGAGAAGTGTTCATGGGGGAGGTGGCCTCTACTACTCTTCTTTCTTCCCTTTCTTTTACCATGTTTCCCACTCTGCTTTAGATTTCTTGATTGTCAATCCGTCACGTCCAATGACTGGTTTTGTTTCTGATCTCTTTCTAACTGCCCAAGGGGCTCAGAACCCCAACATTCCTTCCCTTTCACCACCTTCTTTTTTGGGGATAAATGAAAGGGACTGAAATTGTGGGGGGAAGGTAGGAGACACATCGATAAAGAGAAAGCCCCCAAGCTGGGGGGGGGGAGAATTTAAGCTTTATGCCTTTCAGTTTTAAGAATCATTACATTTTTGTTTGGATTCAAGCAAATAGTTTGAAAGCTGAGTTTTCTGCAACTCAAATCATCCTAAATATTCCCACATTCATCCCTGCCTTAGTTGAGAGCTATTTATTTTTTAGTTAAATTCTGGAGAGAAGAAGAAAAAAAACTAGGATATTAACATCCTATTTCATTATTTTTCAGTAAAATGTTTATTTTTGGCCTTCTTAGAGAATTATATAATACGCAAGTGATTTTCTGTTAATCTATTAGAAATTGAGAAGGATAATTGGAAAATAATTATGATATTTCAATTACTGAGCATCAATATGCTGAGCTTATTTTTCTATATGTATATAAAAATGAGTAAAACAGATCTTGAACTATGAAAAGGTCTAGTCTAATAAGCAGAAATATAAAACACATAATTAAAACTTGATGTAGGCAAGTAATGAGATAAATGTGCACATTTGGGACTTGAAATATTATAGGAAAGCCTCTTGAACTCAATTTTAATGGAAAAAAAGAGCAGTTATTTGGGTGAAAATAACCCAATAACTAAATGGAAAGGAAGGACAACTTTCAAGGAAAGGGGGTAACCAAAGCAAAGTCATGTTGGGAATGAGTGGCACGGTGTGTACAGCTTCACAGTTGCTTGTGTTTAAAGCATTTCCTCTCAAGTTTTTCATGATTACTGTTTGATTTCATGCACCCATTTTTTTTTTCTATAGGCATTAAGCTCCTTCATGGCAACAAAGTATATGCCAAAAATTAAGAATGAATACATACACACATACATTAAATTCCACTGGGCTAATACTTAAAATAATTTCTTCCCTACTCATGTTTTTGGTTTATAACATTTAAAGAATGACTGAAGAGGTGATAATAAATCCAGCACCAGGAAAATTAATAATCTGTGAGAAAAAATTAAGTATATGATGTTTTTTACTTACTCAGTTACAAGATAATGATATTCCTGAGGATTGCTTAGAAGACCCTGAAATTATTACAAAATATTATTTAAAATTAAGGCAAAACTTCCCTTAATTTCATTTTTATTGATAACCTTTTTTAAAAAAAGTTTTAAAGCAAAGAAATTTAATTTCTTGGGGATAAAATAAAATTTCAATTCTTAACAGTAATATAGCTATAGCTTATTAAGAAAATATCAATAATTTTTAAGATTCTACTAACATAGTTTCAGAACAAAGTAGCATGTTCAAGAACAAATTTTCACCTTGCCTTCTACTCACTTCTTTTCTGAATATTCATGGGAGGAGTCACAAACATGAGGTCTCCAAAACATTCAAAATGTTAAAATTAGATAAAACTGATGCTCTGCCAGCCTCTTTTGAGAAAACAAAATGTTGCATTGATAAGCCATAGCACATCTATGTGGCTGGCACTTAGCAAAGTATTGAAATGGGCAACAGCTTAAGAGTTCTCTCATCTGGGGCACCAGGGTGGCTCAGTCATTAAGGGACTGCCTTTAGCTCAGGTCAGGAACCCAGGATCCTGGGATGGAGCCCCGCATAGGGCTCCCTGCTGGGCGGGAAGCCTGCATCTCCCTTTCCCACTCCTCCTGCTTGTGTTCCCTCTCTTGCTGTGTCTCTCTCTGTCAAATAAATAAATAAAATCTTAAAAAAAAAAAAGCATCTTTTCAGATGCTTTATGGGTTCTTATGTCTCAGCTTGGGGAGCATTATCCCTGTTGCCTTGGTGTGGCCTCATTGGCCTGTGCTTTGAAGACTCTGTGCTCTTAAAGTGGGCTGTATGTGGAGCTCTCAAGTCAGACATCTTTCCTTTCCTATCTAGCACATCTTACCTCTCCATCAGACCGGTCTCCTCAAACTTTGTGATTGTTGGTGCCTGCGGGAACAGTGAAGGTACATTTTTAATCATGAGGAGAATGATGTATGTCAAACTCATACTTGAGACATGTTAGATAACCCCATCCTTTGGCTCACTTAAAATATAAAATCTTATTGAGAAATAAGTGCCTGGAGGTATGATATTAATGGTGAAGAATTTCAACATAAGGGTAAGCCAGCAGGATAACACAGAGTAGATATTTTTAGGTACTTTCTGGTGTCACTTAAATCATATCAGTGAAATGATTTATTCCATTTCCACATAAAGCTAAGCCTTCCCATGTGGTTGGAATTGAGCAGTGGAAGAGAACATGAAAAGTATTAATCAGATAATGCATACATCAAAATAAAGATTAGATTTGAGAGATAAATTTCAACCTATCTTTTTCTGTGTGGACAACTAACTGGTTATTCTTTGTAAATTAATAGTAATATTTTTAATACACTGTTTGTTCTTATCAACTCTTACTGTACAACTCAGAAAAAAAAATAATGAAACGGTCCTTAACAAAATATATACATATGCAAATGAAATCTAAACTTTGTATCAAGTAGGGTTGGGTTGAGGGAAGAAAAGGGATTGGGAGTAGTTGTTATTCAGGCCAGATTATCTAGAAGACTAAATCCACACCTAAAGCTCAGGGAGTGAGATTGAAAAATAAGCCTTTCTAGTCCATGCCACTTTACAGTCTTTCTTTAAGGCTGTGTTTTGTTTTGTTTTTTTCACCCACAAATTTATGTCATCCTTGTTGAAATTTTAACAAGAATTTGACCGCAAAGAAGCTCAAGAGCATCTGGTCAACAATTCATAAAATTACCACTTGTATACTTCAAGGCAGTTATTAAACCATTCCTCATGCTTCTCCTTTCTAATTACACATTTCAAATAATGTTATTGCTTCTTTGAAATTCCAATTTTCTAATCACTTAATCTACTTCTGTCTTTTGAGTCCTCTACAAATTCTCCAGGTTTCAGCTGTCCAAAATTTGACATACTGTTTTAGCTTTAAACTGATCAATGTAAAAAGTAGATCAAGTTTTACCCTCTATTTTTTTTTATCAGAACTGTTCTATTTTTTATAGTCCATTTCAGTATTATATGTTCAAGCCTCTAAAATAATGTTGCTGAGCTGAATTATGTTCAATTCATGTCCCCTGTGATCTCTAGGTTCTTTTCTGCCATGATCATGCCTAATTAGTCATTCCCCATCTTGCATGGATCATGTTTTTTCTTACAGTAGTTCCTGCTTTGTATCTGACCTCGGGATTTTCATTATTTCCAACTACTCTTCCAAATTGTCAAGGTCAATTTGAATTATAATCTTCTACTCTAAAGTGTTAGCCAACATACACATTTATTCTTCTAGGTCACTGACAAAATATATAAAACTGTACTCAACTCAGAACCTATCCAATAGCCTTTACTACTTCCATGTAGTAGTATGAACAGTACAGTGTTAATTGAATATGTATCTGGTTGCAGTCAGGTAGGTAAAGAATGTCAAGGTTATAACTCTAATCTTATACCAACCCATTGGCTTTCCTATCCTTCATAATCACAGACAATACTTCTGACCCTTGTCACAAGTGACACAAAGACATGCATATTCAACACTTGGAAGATAAAATGAATGTCAAAGAACATTAAATATCATATTGTTATTTAAAGGCTATTACCCATTGTAAGTTGATATACCTACCAGTATTGAGATGTAAACTGTGATGGCAAAGTGTAGACAACCAAGACCAGCAATTCAGGCTGATCACAGTCAACCAATCCTAAGTAGGAGAATAGCAATAAGAAGCATGAGTTGAATAGTTAAAAGGTAGAAATGATGCAATAATTTATTCATTTTACTCCCCTTATGATTCTCACTGTACATAGAGAGTGATCTTTATAAAGCTATGTTAAATATTTGTCTTGAATCTTTTAAGGAGATGATAAAATAATTTTAGGAACCAAAGGTTTTTGAAAACAGAAGTAATAAGTATTATAAGAAGCAGCCGTTTTCTCCTTATAATTCTGAATAAAATTTTATATGCATAGAGTAAAAATACAAAGTCTAAGTAGAAATCTTTATACAAAGATTATTCATACATATGTTGAGTTGCCATTTCCCTTGACATATAAGACTAGCTTGTGGAAGAATAAACTTGTCTTCCAGATCAACACACCCGAGGGATTTTCTACTTATTGAATGGCAGCTAGTCTATTCTCTAGTCTCCTTTGTGAGGCTTTCCTCATCTCCCTGGCCTTTTAAAGTTAGAGGAGTTCAGAGCTCAGCCTGTGGCTCATTTCTATTTTCTGTCAACCTTTACTTGCATAAACTTATCCAGTCTCATAGGTTTATAGCCTGTCTTCATATTAAACCCTGCATATCAATCTATGCATTTATTCACCTGGGTTAAATGTTTCCCTTTAACTCCTCCTTAACCACAACTCTTACTATTCATTATATTCCACTCCACCCAGAGTGGTGTCCTTATAATTCTTCGAATACTCAGGCATACAATACTTTAACATTTGCATTGGTTTTTCTCTTCATCTCTCTTACCCCACATATGAACATAGGTATTTTTTCTCCTTTTTCAGTACTTCACTCAAAAGTCATGTGAAGAAATCTTCCCTGATCACCCAATTAGAATTCCCTACTCCCCCTACTTTTTTATTTTCTCTTTAACAACATTTATATCTAAAATAACATGTTTTTTTCTTAATTATTTTGACTACCCCACTTGACCAAAATGCAGGTTGCTTTTCTCAGTTTTGTTTACTATCGGATTTCTAATGCTTAGAATGGTGCTTGGCATATAATGGCATTTCAATAAATATTGACTACAAAACAGGTATTAGGACAATGTATCAGCAGACAAAGAATACAAAGTAGTTAAAATGTAAGCTCTTAAGTCAAATTGCCTCAGACTAGAAACCCAGCTTCATCATTCTAATTGTGTAACTTCCAGAAAGTCATTAACTCCTTTGGGCTGTGGATTCTTTATCTTTAAATGCAATGATAATAGCTGCTACTGGTATTCCTAGGGCTTCTGTAACAGATTACAGCAAACTGCTTGGTTTATAACAACAGAAATCTATTCAGGAGGCAGGGCCAAGCTCCCTCTCCAGGATCTGGGAGATAAATTATCTCATGCCTCACCCATCCTTAGTGTTCTTTGACTTCTAATTGCATCACTCTACACTTTGCCCCCCGCCCCCACCCATTGCCAGATGGGCTTCTCGGTTGTGTCTCTCTAAGTCTCCAACTCTTTTTCTTTATGAGGATATCCGCCATGGATTTAGGGCAAATTCACTTAATATAGTCTGACCTCACCTTATCTCTACTCTATCTGCAAGGACCCTATTCTAAATAAAATCCCTCTCAGTCACTGTAATAAAAATGATAATGATGAAAAATTAAAATAGGTATCTCATACTACATGCTCTATGCTATGCACTATTCAATAATCTGTACGTATTAAGTACTTTGAACCTCGTAACAACTCGGTTGGTTAAGAGTATTATTTTCTCTTGATTACTGACTGAAACTGAAGACACGGGTTAAATTAATTACTTGAAGTCACACAGTTAATAAGTGGTAGAGCCAGGGTTACAGCCAAGGATTTCTGGCCCTAGAGCTTTGGTTCAGGTCTTACAATGCCTCTTGCTAATATAATCCCCTTTGTGTTCTACATTTCTCTTAAACTACGAATTCCATCAGTGCTGAGCACCTGCTGTCCTTCTCACAGTGTGCACTCAGGGTCTGACATAACTTTGTGGAGTCAAATAGGTACCTTTTTTAAAAAAGATTTTATTTATTTATTTGACAGAGATCACAAGTAGGCAGAGAGGTGGGCAGAGAGCCTGATGCAGGGCTCCATCCCAGGACCCTGAGATCATGCCCCGAGCCGAAGGCAGAGGCTTTAACCCACTGAGCCACGCAGGTGCCCCAAGGCATTTTAATTCATTTAATAAATGACTGGCTATGCTATTAATAGGGTGGGAGTTGATATGCTATATTTATAAAAAAAATATTGAGCAGAAACTTTGATCCTGATTTCTCTTTAAATTAGAAAAGCAGAAGCCTGAAAACAGTGGCCCTTGTCTAAATATTATGTGGATGTATTACCAATTGATTAGCTCTGAAACCATTTAAGTCATCTTATAATCAATAATCCATTTAGTAACTGGTGTGAAAACATTTCTCGAATAATGATTTCAGAAGAATTACTATCACAAATGTAATATGCCTGTTTGATCAACTCTCCTCTCCTAAGAGATTTCAGATTCCTTCACTTAGCATTCCTTTACAGTAGAAATAATATGATTCTGATCATGAGGTGGTATCACATATTTAAAGTGCTCAGATATTTTTAGGTGATTCTTAAAAGACAAATGCATAATATGCACTTGCTATGGACTGTAAGCAAAATGATCATTCATTATACCACTGTGTACTTTCTCTTATTTTACATCTAACAGAATAAATATGTGTAAAATATCCTCAGTTTAAAGAACACTCAGATGACTAGAATGTTACCTCTAGATAAGAAGTAAATTGCTTGTTAAAAATATTAAGTTGATAATTGATAATATTAGTATTGTGAGTTATATTTAAATATTACATATATGCCCTGCAGCCACAAAATAACGTGAAAATATTCAAGATTTAATAGGGGCTGATACATAAATATAGGAAGGAAAGGAAAAAATGAGTATGTTATAATATGTAGAGAACATATTACTTTACAGAAAAACAAGACACATGGGACAGAATAAAGAGGTGAGGCACAAACCCTTACATATATGGAAACTAACATATGATAGAGGTGGAAAGAATTCAGTGGAGAAAGGATGGATTTTTCAACTCAGTTAGCAAAATTTGGTCATATAAAAAATGGATCCATTGCCATGCATTAAAATGGGTTATATATACATGAAATAATTAAATATTGAAAAAACCCTTTGAAATGTTAAGAGAGGATTATGAAATCTGTTTTTAAAGCATAAGCACAGTGGCAAATTTCTGAAACAGTATATAAAAACACAAATCCTTAAAAATAATTTTGATTTATTGAACTACGTCAATATAAAAAACTTCCATACCACAGGGGCACCTGGGTGGCTCATTTGGTTAAGTTTCTGCTTCTTGATTTTTGGTTCAGGTCATGATCTCAGCATCATGAGATCGAGCACCATGTCAGCCTCTGCGCAGGACTTGGAGGCTGCTTCAGATTCTCTCTCCCTCTGCCCCCCCCCCCCCCCCTGCTCATGCACACTCTCTCTCTCTCAAAAAAACAAAATAAGATAAAAAACAGCTTCCACACTACAAAAGGAACCGTGAACAAAGTTAAATATGCCAAAGAGTGCATAGAGGAGTGTACAACACATGCAAAAGGCAAAAGATAGCACCTAGATACATCATTAAGTCTTTAATTCATTTCTTATTTTAAGGCTTACATATTAAGTACCTGTTTTATGTTAGGCACTTTTGTAGGCTCTTGGGATATATTGGCAAACAAAGGAAAAAGAGATCTTAACCTTTGGGGAATTTACATTTTAGCTAAGAGATACTAGAGATAATAAATAAGTAATAAATGTTATGTGGACAAATATAAAAGCAAACTGGTAATGAAAATTGAGAGTATGGACAGGGAAATGAATTGCAATTGGAACTTTCAGTCTAATGTTTAGGATAGGCTATGTGGAGAGCTTTACGTTTAAGTGAAAACCTACCGAAGTGTAGAGTTAGCTTTTTATGTATACATTCTTTTAGCAGAAGAAGATTTCAAAAGCTCTAATGTTGGAACTTGTCAGTATATTCAAGGAAAAGAAAGAAGCTAGTGTGATTTGGAGTGAAATGAGGAAAGAGGTGAGTAGCAGTTGAGAATGTAAGAGAAATAAGAAGATCCAAGTCATGTAGAGTCTCATAGGCCATTGTGAGGATGAAGGCTTTTACTCTGAGTGAATTCCTTCACAGGAATTTGCTCAGTGTGGTGATAAGATATGAGTTGTGTTTTAAAAAGAACACAGCTGGGGCACCTGGGTGGCTCAGTCAAACATCTGCCTTTGGCTCGGGTCATGATCCAATGGTCCTGGGATGGAGCCCTGCATCAGGCTCCCTGCTTAGCAGGGGGTCTACTTCTCCCTCTGCCTCTGCTTGTGCTCTCTAGCTCTCTGTCAAAGAAATACATAAAATCTTTAAAAATAAATGAATAATGTATAAAATTGTTGAATCACTATGATGTATAACTGAAATTAATATCACATGTATGATACCACCATTGGAATTAAAATTTTAAAAAAATTAAAAGAGCACAATTTTAAATCAAAATATAAATTATGAAAACAATTGTGATGTGGGTAAATGATATAAATAGGCAACTCACAAAATAGAAAATCAGGTTAATACAAACAGGAAATATGTTCAAACTCACTGGTAATCAGAACCATACAAATTAAAAATGAATAAAGTATTATCCCATAGTCATATAATTGTCAAAAATTCTGATGCCTGGATACCACCATTTGTTGGGAATAAAGGCCTCCCCTGTACACAGATTGTGGGAGTGTATAAATTGGTCCAAATAGGGCACCTGGGTGGCTCAGTGGGTTGAGCCGCTGCCTTTGGCCCAGGTCATGATCTCAGAGTCCTGGGATGGAGTCCCGCATCGGGCTCTCTGCTCAGCAGGGAGCCTGCTTCCCTCTCTCTCTCTCTGCCTGCCTCTCTGTCTACTTGTGATCTCTCTCTGTCAAATAAATAAATAAAATCTTTAAAAAAAAATTGGTCCAAATAACTTGGAAAAACAAATAAAAAAAATGAAGATATATACTGATGAACAACTCTCTTACATATTCTGGTTATAGCTCTAAGCTAGATGCTATCTAGATACTGTAATTCTTTGGAGTTTTTGCCCACATAAGAGATAAAAAGTAGTATTGCTTAATTTGCACATCCTTAATCATCAGTGAAGCTGAGAATTTTCACAAGCTGGTCTCCTATTATCTTTGCTTTAAAAAAAAAAATCATACTGTCTTTTTCTAAGAATCTTATAGGTACTTCTTATATTTGAGATAAATAATATATTTGTAGGATATGAGACCTGTATCTCAACATATTAAAAAAATATTGCCAATGTGAAGGAATCCTTTCCATGCTTTCTTCTGTGAGTATTGTTGTTTGAGGTTTCACTTTTTAAGTTTTTAATCCACTTTGGGTTGATTTTTATATACGATGTAAGGTAAAGGTCTAATTTCATTCTTTTGCATATTGTTATCCAGTTTCCTAAGAAGATTTATTGCATAGATTTCCTTTTCACAGTTTGTATTCTTGGCATTCTTGTTGAAAATTAGTTAACTTTGTATGCAAAGTTTAGTTCTGAACTCTTTTTTTGTTCCATTGTCTATTTGTCTATTTTCATGCTGTACTGTTTTGGTTACTGTATCTTGGTAACAGAGTTTGAAATGAAAACTCTGATGCCTCCAAGCATGTCCTTTCTCAAGACTGCTCTGTGAGGCCATAAAATTTTAATCTTTTTCCTATTTCTATGAAAAATGCCATTAAAATTTTGGTAGGGATGGCATTGAATCCCTTACAGTAATTAAATTGCATATTACTTTGAATAATAGGACATTTTAACATATTAACACTTCAGTCCATGAACGTGAGATATCTATTCATTTATTTGTGTCTTCAGTTTCTTTCAACAAGGTTTTATGTACAAGCATTTTACCCCTTTGGTTAAATTTATTCCTAGTATTTTTTTTTTTTTTTATGCTGTGATAAATAAGTTTGTTTTCCTGATTTCATTTTTGGATGATTGTTGTTAATATAAAGAAATTCAAATGATTTTTATTTTTATTTTATTTTTACTTTTTAAAGTAAGCTCTACACCCAATGCAGGGCTTGAATTCATGATCCCAAAATAAAGAGTCACATGCTCTACTAGCTGAGCCAGCCAGGTGCTCCTTGATTTTTAATTTTGATTTTGTCTCTTGAAACTTAACTGGATTTATTTATTAGTTGTAACACTTTTTAATGTAGTCTTTAGGGTTTCCTATATATGGGATCATGTCGTCTGTAAACAGAGACAACTTCGCTTTTTTCCTTTTGATTTGTATTTCTTCTACTTCTTTCTTTTTGTATGAATGCTCTTGCCAGAACTTCCAGTATTATGTCAAATAGAAATGATGAAAGTGACATCCCTAAATTGTACCAGATCTTAGAGAAAAAGATTTCAGCTCTTCTCCATTGATTATGTCAGCTGTGAGTTTTTCAGAAATGGTCTTTATTGTGTTAAGGACATTTCCTTTAAACATATTATATTGAGAGCGTTTATCATAAATGGATGTTGAGTTTTGTCAGTTGCCAGCATCTATTGAGATGATCATGTGGTTTTTATCTTTCATACTGGTAATGTAATGTATCACATTGATTGATTTGTGTATGTTAAACTCACCTTGCATCCCAGAGATAAATCCCATTCAGTCATGGTATGTAATCACTTTAATGTGTTGTTGAATTCAGTTTGCTACTAAATCATTGAGAGTTTTTGCATTTCTGTTTATTTAGCCTTAGTTTTGTTTTACTATATTTATCTGACTTTGGTGTTAGAGTGTTGCTGGTCTTATAAAATGAGTCTGAAATTACTTCCTCTACTTCTATTTTTTTGGAAGAGTTAAAAAAGGATTGATATTAATTCTTTTAATGTTTCTTAGAATTCAACCATGAAGATATCCACTCCTAGGCTTTTCTTTGTTGGGACATTTGGATTACTACTTAAATCTCTATTTGTTATTAGTTTGTTTAGATTTTTTATTTCTTCTTGATTCAGTCTTGGTTGGCTGTTTATTTCTAGGAATTTACCCATTTCTTCTATGTTTACCTAATTTGTTTGTATATTCTTGTTCAAAATTGTTCCTTAGGATCCTTTTCATTTCTGAGGCATATGCTGTAATGTCTTCTTTTCCATTTCTGACTGTTTTTTTATTTGAGTCTTCTCTCTTTTTTCATAGTTTATGAAGGGTTTGTTGATTTTGTTTATTTCCGCAAAAAACCCACAATGCTTAGCTTGTTGATTTTTTCTATTGTGTTCTATTTTCTATTTCTGCTCTGATCTTTACCATTTCCTTCCTCTTATTAATTTGGCTTTAGGGTTTTTTTTTTCTTTTTTGAATTCCTTGAAGTGAAAAGTTAGATTATTTATTGGACATCTTATATTTTAAGGTAAGCATTTACTGCTATAAACTTCCCTATCATTACTAATTTCACTGCATTTTGTTAGTTTGAGTAGGTTGTGTTTTCATCTTCATTTGTCTTGAGATATTTTTACAATTCTCTTTGCATTTTTTTATTGATCTAGTGGTTATTCAAGAGTATGCTAATTTGTTTCTACATATTTGTGAATTTTCCCATTTTTTTACTGTTATCAATTTCTAGTTTCATTCCATTGTAGTCAGAAAAAATAACTTATATAAATTTGATCCTAAATTTGTAGAGACTTATTCCATGACCTAACATATGATTTTTACTGGAGTATGTTTTGTACGCACTTGAGAATAATGTGCATTCTTTGGGTGTAGGTGAGTGTCTTTTAAATAGCATCTAACAGGATTTTTTTGTTCAGTGCTATTTAAAATATACTTTTCTTATATTTTAATAGACATGTTATAATAAATGTTCTTTTACTCCATATATAAGAATTTAATATTGATTAATCCCTTCCCTACGATTCTAGGGCACTTTTAACTATTTCTCATTATTCCAAATATAAAAACGATTAAAAATATTGTAGTATGTAAAAGGAGAAATAAAATAAAGGAAAAATAAAAAAATAAAAGGAAAAGAAAAATAATCTTGTAAGTCATTGGTAAAAACTGTTATGATCTTTTTTCTACGCAATTTGTGACTATTTATTGTCAATAGTTTCCTAGTTTGTAAAATAATTTTCTGTACTATGTGGTAACATTTGGGTTTTATAAATAAAATTTGATTGATATCTTTATTAATAAAGTCTGGCACATACTTTTAGTATTTTTAGGTATTTTTAGATATTCAGTATTTGGGTTAAGGTTTGATCATATCTAAGTTTTTAAACATATTGCAAATTGTTCTCTTGAAATGTATCAATTTATTTCCACTTCAAATATGTGAAAAGATTCATTTAAAGCCTCATTGCAAACAGTGGGTATTGTAGTTCAACCTTTTACGAATTTATGGGTCAAAAATAGCATTTTATCAATCTAATTTGGATATATGCAAAATTTGAACTATTTTTGAATATGCTTCATGAATATTTCAGCTTTACCTTTTCAGTTTCTTCTATTTTATCATTTTTTTCTTTATTATCATAAGTAAAATAGTCTTAACTGCAATAATCAGTGCATCTTATTTTGTTTCCAATTTGATTTTATCTCTGGTCTTATGCCAAATAAGACTAGGATCTTTCCACCTTTTTTCTCTCCATCAAATAAGAAGATATGCAACTCCACCTCCACCCCTAGCTGCTGATTATCTTGATGTTCTCTACAATCATTAATTCATTTTCCTTTATTACTCAATTTCATGAAAGGAACTATAGACTGTGTTAATATAAGGTGAGGACTAGAGTAATCCCTTATTCTCTGCATTCTTTTTCTACTTAGAGATTTCATAACATGCAAGTGCTACTTGAAATTTTGCAATGCACCTTTGAAACTGATTTCATCTCCTTCCAGTTGGCTTTTCCGGTATTTCTAATACAATTGTCATCATATTGTAGTAGGATCTCCAGTCCATTACTTTTTATGAGTACTCTCAATTCAATAGCTTTTTTTTTCTTCTTACTTCCTTTCTCTTCCATTTTAAACCCCTATTTAATTATTGTAACATTTTTGCAACACACAAATTGCATTGACCCTCTCCTTTTGTTGCTTCAACAGTCAAAGATCTAGCCCTGGGTGAGTATAATTTTCCCTTTTGTTTTAGTTTTTATATTAGTATCAAGGACAGTCAAACACAGCTTAAAAAAAAAAAATGTCACAGAGCAAGGAAGCATACTATGTAACCCTAAAAAGTCTCATCAACCTCAGTTCACATCACACCCCTCCCCTGCAAACTTACCATGATTTCCTGCATAATTCATGGACTTACCATCAATCATACCATTTTGAACCATTTCCATTTTCCTTAAACATCTGAAATTCCCTGCATCTTCTCTCATCTGCTTTATAATTCTCAATGAAAACAGACGCCATTAGATCTGCCAACATGCAAATTTATCCCTGTCTGCACCTATCCTGCTCTTTTTTGCTAAAATAAAGAAACTGTCTTCCCCTACTGAGGACCAATCTCTCCTTTGGATCTAATCCTTTAACCACTTATTCGAAAATAGATCCTTTTTTTAACTTTTAAACTGGCCTCGGCCTTTTTTATTTTCTTTTTTTAGAAAAATCTCATCCCTTTTTCTTCTATCTACTACCTGGTGTTTTACCACTCAGTCAATTTGTCTCTATTTCTGTACTGTTCACTGTGTCTTTATTCCCTCAAGTCTAATAACTGTAAGGTCACCAGGAACCTCTACATTGCTAAATACAATGGATATTCCTTAACGCATATAGTGAAACCTGGTTTTCATCTGTTCAGTAACTTTCAGTTACTTCTTCTGACAAAAGAATCTCTATTTACTATAAAGAATTTTTGCCAGGAGATTTGGTTGGAGTTGACATTATTTTTGAAATTGTAATTGAGTAGGCCTACCAAATCAGAATGCTTTATTCGTATAGCTCGATGACAGGGCAAAGAGCAAACACATGATTCCAGCAAAGTCAGACACAGAAACTATCATCGCCCAGCTCATCTGTGAGATTACTTTCCACATCACGCCTTAGGAAAATCATAAGAACAATACCAAAGGTTGTTAAAAATTTCACTCCTAAACTTGGGTGTTGAACAGCCTGTCTCTTCCACTTCATAGATAGGATTAAATACAGAATCTATATATTTTTACATTGACATAGTAAGGGTCTTACTGAGAGAAGAGAAGGAACACAATCCTGGTTACTTCAGAAAACATGCTGCTTGTGGTAAAAGGGTGCTCATTTACATTAGATTGTTGTATCTTATATAGACCAATCCTTGCTCTGAAAGTAGAAGTGAGTCTGATCTTGATCTTCCACTTTCATTTTTCGGAAACATTGTTTTATGAACTTCACATTAGCCATGACTTTATTAGTTCATCTGTTTCTCTGTTTATCACAGATTGTAAAGTTCTTCATTGATTCCAGTAATATGGCTAACTTTTATCCTTTATTCCTATTCTCACTGAAATTCTTTTACTTTCTGTGTGTCTTTTTATCTATTCAAATAAGAGAAGACCCCAGGCTCTGTTAACTCTCTGCCAACTCAATCTATATTTCTTTGTTACGTGTGTTATTTTTCATTTGTATTAATAATTGTAACTATTATTATTTTTAATTGATCCCAGATATGAGGGAAACATGGTGGTAAGCACTTTGTACACATTTTATATTTTTATACTGTCAGCTCTTCAAGATTACAATTGTTTTAGCCATTCTATTAATGAAAACAGCTGAACTTAAGTGGGTACGAGAAGAATCAATGAAACAAGATGGGATTGGGAGGGAGACAAACCATAAGTGACTCTTAATCTCACAAAACAAACTGAGGGTTGCTGGGGGGGGGGGGGGGGGGGGGGGGGGGGGGGATTATGGACATTGGGGAGGGTATGTGCTTTGGTGAGTGCTGTGAAGTGTGTAAACCTGGTGATTCACAGACCTGTACCCCTGGGGATAAAAATATATGTTTATAAAAAATAAAAAATTAAAAATTAAAAAAAAAAAAGAAAACAGCTGAACTTCAGCAAGGTTGTATGAATGATAATGATCATAGAGCTGGTTAGTGGTGAAGAGGAAATTGAACTCAGATTCTTTGCTCCAAAGTTTACGTAATTTGTCACTATGCAATGCTAATTCCTTTCTGATAATTTTAATACATATGGCCTAATGTGTAGATATCACATTGTCTTTTCAGAACCTATATTTTTTAGGCAAATAACTCTTACCCTTATTCACGGATACTAGCAAATCAATATATTTAAATTCATACTGTAGAAGTATCTACTTTTTGCTGAAAAATTAAAAATTAGTATTGTTTTAATTTATTTAGTAGTATTTATTTTAATTTTTATTTATTATATTTATTTACTACTCATTTTTAGTAACAAAGAAAAAATGCTAGTTTCTTAGTTTTAAATCATTGCAATAAATACTTGTATATCAGTGTTTTTCTTTTCACAGCTAAATTTTAAAAATATCACTAATTAATGTTTATTTCTAGACATTTGTTTCATTTTTATTGAAGTAAGTTTTCAATATAGCACATTTTATTTCCAGAAAAACAACTGGAACCTAGTCATTTTCAGGGACAGATAGATTCATGTTGTATTGGTTGAGAATGAATGGGATATTTGATTACAAAGTGATAAGTGACCTTTTGGAAAGAGCAATTAACGTTAACTTGATATGGTTAATAAGCCAAACAGAGGAGGACAAATTGAGTGTAAATTACTCCTTTCCTAGTGATCAAACACAGGCATTATTAGGAGTGATATTTATTAATTCTTAGAACTGAAATTACATATATATGAGACAGTCAAAATCTCTTAAATAAGCATTATATGCTCCTTTTTATTTACATGGGAAGTTTGGTTATTTTTCACACAAATAAAAATTCAAAGATAAATAACTACTTTTTCACACAATGCACTTATATTAGAATGGACTAGAGAGATGCTGTTTACAGAAACTGAAATTCAAATATTAGCTTGTATTCTGTTTATTAATTGGATCTGGGAATAAGAAGGAATTAGTTGATAAAGAACTTGTAATACATATGAAAAATGATGTCTCTTTATTAAGTATCTGTCCTTTTTGGTGTGTAGATAATTTGATAAGCCTGTTTGTTTATTTGCTTATTTTAGATTGACAGATTTAAAGGATTTCAGGTAGGAAAATCGCTGACTGAATATAGAAGAAAAAACAATATCTGGAGGAAAGGAATCTTTCCCCTCCAGTCATGCAGATGCCAATTATAATAGCCCCATTAAACTTTAGAAGGCCAAAAAAAAAAAAAAAAAATTCTGATGACAATCATGTTAGGCAATCATTAAAAGAAGCTCAACATGTGGGTGGAGTTGAGAACAGTAAGTCATATCCTTCCTGTTTTATAACTTAACCGTTTGGCACTTGAATTTGCTGAGAGAAGATCTAATTGCTTTCTTGTGTTATGCAAAAATGCAGCCATGATTACATAATATCTTAGTAAAACAAAATACTGAAGGCATTTTTTACAAATTTATGGTCAGTGCTAATTTCCATAAGCTGCTTTTTAAGTCACAGACCACAAGGCAAATTTTAAGCCAAAGAGAATCAAGTTAGATATTACACTCAAAAACTGAGACAAATCCTATGTGCATTTGGCTAATACACTTGTTAATTTGTATGTATTGAGTTTAATAATACAACATAGTGAAGTCTGAATAAAATTTATTTTGAAGTAGATAGAATCAATAATCCCTAAATTTTTGCTGTTTGGAAGATGTTTAATGATGTGATACTGGATGTGCCAAGTGACTTCCCAACAGAAGGTCATCTTTCTTGGAAATGCGATGAGAAATTTTTTTTCCCAACAAAGGGGGCAGACAATGGACAATGTCTGTCACTGCTACATGGAGATGATGTCAATTTCAATACAAAGCAAAGATTCCCGAGAAGTCCTCCATTAGAGAAGGCATGCTTTTGCAAAAACAAAACACAAAACATAAAGATCCTCCACAGAACATAAACGAAGGAAGAGGACTTTATTAAGATGGTAAAAGTTTCACTTAAATTTAACTCTTAAGCCCACTATGACTAGAATAGTAGCAGCTCTGAGACAAAATACACACTAACATGAGATAAAAAGTAGGGAGCAAGAGACTTTTTAAAATATTGACAGCAGAGCAGAGCAAAACTTGGGTAGTAAAGGGAACTAAACCAACTAGACCACAAAGATGACAACTCAACAGCTGAGTTGTTGGAAATGGATGGTATTTATGGTTCTTGCTACAACAAAATATAAAATATATACTTCTCACTGTAAAGTTCTGGCTTATTCCTTTTCCAGAAATCATATTTTCCCTTAAATATCTCAACTTATTCATCCCAAGTATTACTGCCTATAGATCATTGGACAAGTGGAATGAAGATTAAAAAGTAAAAGGGAATCAACCAGGTGCTGGTGATGATGTGTGAGAATGGGCACTCACCCTGCCAGAGGTAATTTGAGAATATGTTTTTAAAAATTAGGTTTTTAGATCCTAGGATAGAAGGATCTATCTGGACTTGATCCTAAGAAATAATGAGACTAAGACCAAATATTTATATATTGTGATATTAATGGCAATGGTCAATTATGAAAAAAATAGGTGTGATGGTTAACTTTTATGTCCACTTGACTGGACCAAGGGGTGCTCAGAGATTTAGTTAAGCATATGTAGAGTGTGTCCATTTTGGTGCTTCTGGATGAGATTAATGTTTAAATCAGTGGACTTGAGTAAAGTCGATTGTTTCCTCCATTGTGGACAGGCCTCATCTAGTCAGTAGAAGGTCTGACAAGAACCAGAAGCCTGCATAAGGGAGAGTTTACTCTCTGACTGTCTTCAAGCTGGGACATCAATTTTCTAGTGCTTTTGAATTTAGACCCCGACTCAGATTGAAACTTACACCATTGGCTCTGTTGCTACTCAGGTCTTCAGACAGACAGAACTATAACATCAGTGCTCTTGGGTCCCCAGTTTGCCTTATGTAGGTCTTGGAACTTCTCAGTCTCCATAATTACATGAACCATTTCCTCATCATATATATTGAGGAAGACCGTGCAGCCATATGGAAGGGCCCATGTGGCAGACAACTGGGGTCTCCAATATGAGCATCGCTCTTCACTGAAGCCAGAATCAGCTTCCTAGCCATGAACACGAGCCATCTTAGTTGATTCCTCCAGTTTTAGCTGAGCATCGCCAACTGAGGTTGTATCAGGCCGGGAGAAACTAAATTACAAAACAAAGATGATGAGCATATTAGTGATGCTTATTTTGTTCATTATTGTTTATTATTTATTTATTTATTTATTTATTTATTTAGAGAGTGTGAGCAGGGTGGGTGGGGAGAGGGAGAGAGAAAATCTCAAGCAAACTTCACACCCAGCACAAAGCCTAACATGAGGCTCAATCTCACAACCCTGAGATCATGACCTGAGCCAAAATCAAGAGTTAGATGCTTAAACAACTGAGCCACCCAGGCACCCCTAGTGATGGTTATTTCAACATAAGTTTGCAGTCTCCAAGAGACATCCCGAGGTGCTTTATATATATATATATATAACAGATAGCATATAGTACGATTTTTATTTTATATATGTGTATGTGTGTGTGTTTAATGTTTGTTTTAAATAAAGATTGAAAATAGATATGTTCGAATGTTGATAGTGTTTATTTCTGGTCAATGGATTATGAACTGTTGAGAGTTAAAGTTTCAGGTCCTGATATCAGACTCTGTCTGTGTATTCTATTAATTACTATTTGTAAGACCCTAAGACCTTGGGTATGTTACTGTTCTGTCTCAGTTTTTTCATCTGTAAAATGGATGTAATTATAGGACCAAAATCATGAAGTTCTTGTGAAAATAAATTAATTTTTTAGCAATAGGTAGCATAGAATTCAATAAATGTTAACAATAACTATTATGATGATATTTCTAATTCTTTATGCTTCACAAAATGAAGTACTTTCTAATGCTAAATATTATTAGAGTTGTTATTAAAGCAGAGGCATTTATGTTACACTTCTCTGGGTTACATATAAATTCTTTCTCCAGTCTGTTCACTTTCTCCTTCTCATCCGCATTATTCAGCATTGTGGTTATGATCTTGCTCACAGAATGACAGAAATAATAGTGGGAATATCACAGTGTGGACTCGCCTGAAATGCATACTCTAAAAGCAATGCTGAACCAAGCCTGTTTTAGTGAGGGATTTTCTAGGATAGCAAATCAAGGAAGAAATTGAATAGGGATTCAAGACTGAGCCGGGAATGTAGGTAGAACATTTAGTCCAAAGTACCATTTCTAACTGTACACAGGAATATTTACCAGGAAAGTTTCAAAAGTAAGGCAGGCTATGGTGCCACGAACAAGTCATAGCAAGGGGTCGAAGACTGAGAGTGGCTAGAGGGCAGGCACAGGTGTCTGGCTGACACTGATTTCATTTGTGTTTAAGTGTGTGTACGTGCATATGCACACATATGTGTGGGTTTGTGTGTGTTCACACATGCTTGTGTATGTAATGAAGAAAATGTTCGATTTAAGTAAGCTGAGCAAGTCTTCCTTTCCTACTATCATTATGTTGTGGGGTTCCTGTATCTGTGAATAAGAATAGGTATAAGTAGAGTGAGATTATAAGGTTAGTGAATTTGAGAAAATGTATTTTAATATTGCCCCCAAATAAATAAATGCCTCTTTGCCTTATTACTGGGCCTAAGAGTAACAACTTTTGAAGTGTGGCATGTGAGATTTCTTCAGACTCTACATGTTGAACATATCTTTTTTTAAAAAATCATGATATATTAATATATTTGAAAAAATAAACTATTGGCCTTACTCTAACATGAAGTGATACTGCAATTTTACCTATTATAGGTAATATATATATATATATATATATACATATGCACACATATGCTTATATGTATGTTCATATACTTATCATTATTATAATGATATCAATTTTAAAACATTTATTTAAGTAAAAATATGACTTGATTTCAAACTATATGTAGTGCTTAAGTATGACATAAATCATGAAGCTGATACATGACTAACCCAAATTTGGGAAACATTGCAAAAAGAGACTGGATTTGACAAATTAGAGAAATGGGAACAGCAAAGTGATGAAAAACACTGTTCTGCATATCTTGATAGAAGAATAAAATAGCTTTGTTCTTCTCCCTGTAACTTTGCTTCCCTAATTTACCGAAAATACCATTGTTCCTTGCCTTTGACGCATGGTATTGTGAATGTGTCACAGTAAAGGCCAGTTCTTGATTGGTGATCTTTTCCAGATGACTGGCAAGGGCACCAGGGGGTTCCACCACAGCTTGCATCCGTCACCCAAGAGGGCACACATTTCTGCCGTTCATCTGATGAACATTCCACAAGCTGATAAATATGCTCCCTTTCCGTGAAGGATACATTTTCCAACCCGAACTTTTAATCATCCTAGGAAGGGCAGCACTCAATACATATAATTTCTATCATTGTAGATTTAGAGTCATATAGGGAAAATTAGAGTTCTTTCCAAACCAAGAGTTAATTTCAGTAAACATCTGTCCTATTATTCTTGATAATGTTAATAGTATATGTTTTTTGAAACAGGAAGTTATTTCATACATAACTAAAAGTTCTGAATTTTATATAAGTATAAGTAGTAATGAAAATGTAAAGGTAACTTTTCTCTAAATTAATTGTAATTAATATAAATACTTGTGGACATGTCTGAAAATCAGAAGAGTTCACCTTTCTAGAATAGGATCATGACATTCCAGTGTCAGAATATTAGACATTTCTAATAGGTCTAATGTTTATTGCAAGCTCAAATGCTATTACCTATCAAGTAGCATTAGTATTTGTTTAATAGGCACTCATGAAACTTTCAAGGTAATTGGAGAACTATATATATCTCATAAGTTCTTAAGAGTAAATATGAAACATTCAAGATAATAGGAAACTATACCATAAGGTCTATGTCTGTGTTGGCTAAAATAAAATAGTGCATGCCATACTTCTTCAGATGTTTCTTAATAATATGTTAGAGTCCACAGGTGAAATGGTCACAGTAAAGTTTTTCCACAGGTAGATGCTCTTCCGTAAGTGTATTACATAACATCTTCATATTAATAAGAGGGATAATAAGACGATCACTACTTCAGTAGTGATCGTCTTTTATCATCTTTTCCTCTCCCCTAATGTATCAGAGTAACATGCCTGTAAAAAAGAACAGATAGAAATTATGATAGTGAACACAACTTTTGTTCCTTAGTATTACTTATGATAATCATAAAAAATTTTCATGCTGTTTGTGAGGACTAAAGACAGCAAAAGAAAATCATGTATCTTTTTTCATTCTGTTAATTTAATAATTTTCCTAATAATCACCATCTTAGTAAAGAAAAATGAAAGCATTCATACAAATATTTACATGTTGATTCAAAAGCAGAAACATCTTTTAGTGTCTGATCGACACTAAGACCCAGTCTACAGTAACGGTCTTGCATAAGCCTAGTTCACATCTTCAAACTGCATTATCAAGTAGTTTTGAAGTGTCATGAAATCATACATGTTTTTGGGAAATAATGTACTTTTTATATCAGAAATACTCGTAGTAGAAATAGGAGAAATTTCATAAAAGACTGAAGCAGCATTGGCATTTTGTTGTGTGATAGAAGAACTGTTTTAAATATAGAGATGTCATCAATTTGTATAATCTTTTAAGCTCCACCCCCACTCTATGCAATGCTACTGGTTTCTTCAAAGGAATGAAATGCTTTATCTTCTTGACAGAACAAATTGACTGGAAAATTGCATAAACCCCTCAGCAGATGTTCTTTTCCACTTTGTTTGGGAATTTGCACTGCTATACAGTGTTTCCAAGACCCATGTGGAGATGGGCTTGCAGGATGGAATGGACATATGCAGACTACAACTACAATGAATGCAAAGGCTACTAGTTATTCTTTGGTTGTATGGCCAAGTGTGATTTGGGCAATAACCCATAATACTATTCCCTAAGTTTTAACGAAATTACTAAACATCCAAATGATTTGAGCTATTCAAATTAGCCCTACAAACACTAAGCAATTTCCAACCCAAGTGAAATTCCAAGTTCTGAATTGCTAGAAATGTGTTTGCCATAATGACTGAGCCTTGGAGTCAAGGATGTCAGACAGCAAAGAATAGGAAAAAGAAACCAATTTTGACTTCTAATCCCCTGCATCATATCTCTATCAGCATGGCATACTAATCTGTGCAAATCGGATGGCATCTTCAAAATTGTAATGCACACCATTGAGTTAAGCATCTGTATAACAATCTGAATTGCCATCCATCTCTCTGTGAACAGTGTACTGCAACTTAGCATCACTTAATGTTAAATGGCATCCGTCTACATAGTCTGCTTCTCTGTGTAGAATGGTAAACTTGTATTTCATCCCTTTCTTTTTCAGACTTTGCAAAAATGCCTTTTTCCATGCAGTTAAAAATAAGAGAAACTAGTGCAACTAGTTCTCAATAAAAGGCTATCAAGCGGGACGCCTGGGTGGCTCAGTTGGTTAAGCAGCTGCCTTCAGCTCAGGTCATGATCCCAGCGTCCTGGGATCAAGTCCCACATCTGACTCCTTGCTCAGCAGGGAACCTGCTTCTCCCTCTGCCTCTGCCTGTGCTCGCTCTCTCCCCCTCTCTCTCTCTGATAAATAAATAAAATCTTAAAAAAAAAAAAAAGGCTATCAAGCTATTCAGTAAGTGGTATATTGGAAACATCTCAAAGTAGATGTTTACATTCCTAAACCATTGCAAATTCTTAGCAACTCTATGGAATAAATTGGTATTTTCAGCTAAAGAGATTATTTTTAGAGGGAAAGGCGCACGAGCCATCCAGAAGTGGAATAAAAGTTTTAATGAAAATTCCAAAAGTCACCGTAAGTCAGAAAAAAAAAATCAAGATAATATTGGTGTAAACTATTGATTGCTATATTAACATGATTTGGAGATGGGCAACTGTTCTATGCATGAGCCTTCATTATGTAAGTTCGGTTTCTACTGAGGTATTGATTATGGATCATAACAAGTCATACTTCATAGAAATTACCACCTTCTAAAAGAAAATGTTCAGTTTGAATTCACTAAGCTCAATTCCAATAGCTAATAGCTAATTAAGATTTAGTTGATAACTAATATACTTTCATATGCCAAAATTCTCAAAAAGAAATCTTTCAGTTGAATTTTGTATGATGGTCAGTGTTTCTATCATTTAAGTATATTAAATTGTTCTTTTTTATATTAAAAAATAATTGAATCTAAAGAATTTCTAAGAATATTCAATTATAATACCAGCTCAACACTTAGTAGTTCAATTCAGGAGTTAAAACCTCTGTGACTCACAAAATTAGAAAGCCTTTAGATTAGAGGCTCAACTATTGTTAATAGCCTAATTCCCTCCTCCTCCTCCTCCCCTTCCTCTTCGTTCTTCTTCTTCTTCCTCTCCTTCTTCTTCTTTATTTTTGTTAAGTACACTCTCAGTAAATAAAAATATAGTATATAACTGTCTGAATAAAAAGTATATCTGGCAGGACTGTTCTTTATTTTTTTCTTTGGATACACTGAAAAATTATAATATGTAAATACAAAGTTCTAACTAATATAGGTTTACTAAGCACCACCATTATTATCCATCACTGCAAATGCTTCAAAACTTAGAAATATTTAAAGCAAGCATGGTTGCGATGAGTATTCAAACCCTTTGTTGTTTTGGAAAATGCCACGTGAACAAAACCAAATACAAGTGAACAAAAAAACATCTCCTTCCCCGTCCACCCCCCAAAACAACATTGTTTCAAGATGATAATACAATGCCAGAAAATATCTATAAATACCTCCATGAAGTCATAGTTTCTTATAAATTTAATAGGCAGATGCTTTATTTTTTCCTTATTCTTAAAATACTGTTTCTTTGCTACCATCAGGTAAAAATTATGGAATCTAACTTTATATATCTATAATCTGTCATATAAGGAATATTATCATTGTATGAGATAATCGTTTGACTTTTTGTTTTACAATTTATTTAGAATAGTAATTCTAAATTTCTAGTTATTTAAAAAATGACAATGTGGGGGGCACATGGTTCGCTCAGCTGGTTAAGTGACTGATTCTTGATCTCAGTGCAGGTCTTGATCTCAAGGTGGTGAACTCAGGCCCCACATGAGGCTCCATGCTGAGCATGGAGTGTACTTAAAAAAAAAAAAAAAAGATAAAATGACAGTGGGAGCAAGAGGTACTTTTATTTTCTCTAAAAGTCACACACTCTTAGCTGAGTAATGAAAGTTCCAGGTAAAGGACACAAAATCACCATGAAGAGGAATTTACAATCATGGTAAAATAAAACAAAACTTGCCTGAGTCCATCATGAGATAAAAATGCATATTTCTAGTCAAATGGTTCTTCAAGGGTCCGCTTACTGCATGTGTATCAGCAAAAGAAGTCCAGCTGATTTAGAGCTGCATTCACTCAGACCCTGTATCTCTGATTTAGATTGCCTTATACGACTCTTTGGCTTGAAATACATTATCCATCAAATCCTTTTCAAATAATCTGACTAGAATGAATATTATCTATTTTGTTTTGTGCTCCCTCTGTTTTAATCCACCTCTATTTCCACACTCCTGCTTATATGTTTGTTTAGCAAGGCTTGGTTTTGTCTGATCATCAGTCCAATTATTTACACATCATTTAAATTTTAATAACTTAAATCATAGGAATTTAAAGAATAATGGGGCTCAATCGAGGTTGGTAAATATTCTCTTGTTAGAAATGTTCACACATAATATAAATTAACTCTCCATGGGCCAAAGCTTGTGTGATTATGGTATATTTTGGGAAATTCTGGAGCTGACTGCTTCCTGGTTCATGGGCACCAGGAAAATTAAGGTTGGATGGTGGGCAGAATGGTTTCTTAGGAAAAACTATGACCAAAATGTAAGCAGGAATTCAACTCCTTATATAATAATCAAAATAAATAAATCAAAACTAAGCACTCAAAATAAGCCAGTACTATTGTCATTCCACATTTTGCCCCCATCCAAATCCATTCAACACTTGTGAAATATAAAAAAATTCCTAAGAATTGACTAGATCATGTTTTTTTTTTTTTCTTCCTTTGGTTCTCTACTATGTATAAAGTTCTCAATTTCAAAATTTCAGTTCCAGGAATATCCTTGGGATTTCTTCAAGCACGGTCAGAAGGGGTATAGTCAATAACAATTTTAGAATTTTGAATGGTGACGAATGGTGACTATACTTATTCTGGTAAGCTTTTCATAATATATATAAATGTCAAATCACCATGTTGTACACCTGAAACTAATATGATATTTTGTGTAAGCTGCACTCAATTAATAATGAAGTCAAAATTACTCCATAAATCACTACAGAAAATCCTTTTATTTCCTTTTACTGCCTCCTTTTCCCTGCAAATCATTTCACATGATAAGGGTCTGTGAGAAGTGGAGGGGGACGTTTAAGAATGGATTTCAGGGGTGGCTCAGTGGCTTAAGAATCTGACTGTGAATTTTGGTTCAGGTAATGATCTCAGGGTTGTAAGATCAAATCCCATGTGAGGCTCCGTGCTAGGCATAGAGACTGCTTACGATTCTCTCTCCCTCTCCCACTGTCCTCCTTCTGTGCTCTTTCTCTCTCAAAAAAATAAATAAATAAATAAAAAGCGTTTCAGAAAAATGTGATCTGAGTATTGTATGATCTTTAATAACCTGTAGGAGTAAAGAAGCCAATTGGAAATTTTTCTTACTCTCAAGTGTATTAATTGCTATCATTCTTTTTTATTTAAATAGGAAAACAAATGGGCACTGCACAGTCAGAGCACACCAAACTGGTGTTCTAAGTGGGTGGTCAAATGTGTCACAACTCTCTAAAGTAATAAAAACCTCATTTGGTTATAAGAATGATAGAGAAACTCTGATTATTTTATTTTAGGTCATATAGAAATATTGTGAAGAAAAACAATTTTTTTTAAAATCTTATGATAGACTCAGGCAAGTTTTGTTTTATTTTACCATGACTGTAAATTCCAGTAATAATAGAAAATGCAGGTGGTATTTTTTGAAATTTATAAAAATTTACAAATTAGTATTAAATTGCACAGAAAATACACAAAAGGGTCTGGTGTGTGTGTCTGTGTATGTGACTATGTTTAAGGGACAATGGGATATAATGATTCAGGATATATGATAAAGATGACAAAGGTAAAATACCAGACAGAAAATAAATTATATTCTGGAAAATGATAGGTATATCAAATGATTATTCAGAAAAAAAAAAGAAACAGTTAAAAGGGCTATCTATGATTCTAAGTCATATTGTTAAGGGTGTTCTATGGCCCATGGTTTAATATATATATATATTTTTTTCTCCCTCTTAAGTAAACATTTAATAATTATGCTTAAAATTATTCCATCATGCAAAATATAAGCTCACAGGTGCATAAATAAATGGACAATGAATGGTCTTCTACAGATGAATACACTTTGGCAGTTTTATTCTCTTAAGACATTTTTTCCTCTCTGAACATAACCATTATAAAAGCTCATTACTGTGAAAAATATAATATTTTGAAAAAATCATTTGATTGAGTTATTATTATCTAAAATCCACACTTTGTGTTAACTAAGAAAACTAGCTTTCTTTTTTATTCATAAATAGAAATAATACTACAAGTTATAGTTTCCACTTCAAATAGATAAAAGTATAAAAAGGAATACTGTCATTTTAAATGTTACATGATTGTAATTGCCATTAATGTTATGATTTCAGGTAGGTATTATTTCAGTAGAGTAGTTTTAATGGACTTAGCAAGTGTTAGTGGATGATACTACAGATGCTAACATTTCTTTTTAATATTTATCTTTAGTAGTATAATTTATTCTTCTGGATGTATATTATAGATTCTGTAAAACAAGTTAATATTTACATAGGAGAAGTTGGCTGTCTATTAGGAAAAGAAAAATCTCTTTTCTTACATCTATATATCTGGATTTACACACACACACACGCACACATTTTGTGGAGCATTTTAATCTAAGAAATGGACTATGAAATTTAGAAAATACCTATAAGATAACAAATGTCAAATATTAGGTCACTAAGAATTTCTCTGGCTTCTATATTTTCTGGGTAATAACTTTCTCCATGAAAAAAAAAGTCTTAGGTAATGTGACTTCACAGCTTCTTCTTGCTCTTAAGCATAGATTTGCACTAAATCTTTCCAAATTTCTTAGACTTGACATTCTAGCACTTTCATAAAAAGTCTACAGATACAAATAAAAAATTTTTATGAGTTAAAGTTATTTAACTATTCAACATTCTCAGCACTGAATACCATGACTTAAAAGATGGAAATAGTATTTTAGGGGCGCCTGGGTGGCTCCGTGAGTTAAGCCACTGCCTTAGACTCGGGTCATGATCTCAGGGTCCTGGGATCGAGTCCCACATAGGGCTCTCTGCTCAGCAGGGAGCCTGCTTCCCTTTCTGTCTGCCTGCTTCTTTGCCTACTTGTGATTTCTCTGTCAAATAAATAAATAAAATTTTTAAAAAATAGTATTTTAATAGAATCATATTTTTCATATCACAAAAACAGGAAGAATTTTAGATTGAGTCTCAAATTTATGAACTGGAAGGATCCTCATTGTTTCCAGTCTCCTAAATGTATCCAGCAGATACATTTAAGCACAATCTCTAAAGTTAACTCTAGAGAGAAAAGTTAACTAAGGTTACTCTACAAGAGTAACCTAGTACTCTTATGTTTTATTCTTTGAACCAGAAAATGGATGGGTTATTCTAAAATAGATGGGAAAGGACTGAACTATCCCCACACTAGGAACTAAAAATCTAAGAATGGAATGAAGGGAAAGCATGGTAGTATATCCATGACTATGACATACAGCCTTGACTTTTTACTTAACTTACATAGACTAATAAGATTTTAGCAATTTTCTGTGTATACCAGATCCTCAAATTATTTTCAGTCTTTTTTCATTTACTTGTGTGGTAATAATAAACTGTTTTAAAAGGGCTTGGTAGAGGCTCCTGGGTGGCTTGGTCCGTGAAGCATTTGCCTTGGTCTCAGGTCATGATCTCAGGGTCCTGGGATGGAGCCCAGCATTGGGCTCCTTGCTCAGGGGGGAGCCTGCTTCTCCTTCTGCCTGTCACTTACCCTATTCATGCTCCCTCTCTCTCTCAAAACAAATAAAATCTTTTAAAAAGGGAGGCTTGATAAAGAAAGTTATCATTTACCAAAACATGTTCTGCATAACACCAATATGTACATTTTTCTAGGAGAGGGGGTACCTGGGTGGCTCAGATGGTTAAGCTTCTGGCTTCCACTCAGGTATGATCTCCAGGTCCTGGGATCCAACCCAGGTCATCAGGCTCCTGTCTCAGTGGGGAGTCTGTTTGCTTCTCCTTCTATCTCTCCCCCTCCTCCTGCTCTCTCTCTGTCTCTCTCCAATGAATAGATGAAACATAAAACATAAAAAATGAATAAATAAATAAATCTTTTAAAAATAAATAAAATATTTCTAGGAGAAAAGGAGTTTTGTATTAAGGTAAGTTTATGTAAATCTGCACATTATATGGCACTCTTAGAGATCGCTAGTGTGGAAATGTCATTTGATATTGCATCATGACTATATTCACTCACCTTTTAAAACACTTTTTAATGGCTGCATAATAAACCAATATATATTGTTATATAATTTATCCATATCTCTACTATAACATAAGACTTTTCAATAGTCTGATTTTATTAACAATACTATACCGAAAGTTTCATGCATATATCCAATAGTTTTTATGAAATAAAACACTAGGATTAGGAATAATAATGGAATGAGTATTATAAGTGTCCTAATTAATATTGTCAAGTTGCCTTCCAGAAAGTTACACCAATATGAGCATATTATTGCATATATTCCCCAAATTACACACATGAGAGCTTTTACAAATCAATATAAAAATCCCAAAAGAACAATGAGCAAAGCCCTTAAAAATGGGAAATTCAAATAGTTACGAGTGGAAAAATGATGTGCAAATTCTTGAATAATTAAAATAATGCAAATTAAATCAGTGACTAAATATGTTTAATCCGTTAGATTAGCCAAATTATTCTGAGAATTAAAATAATATTGTAATCATTTTTACTGCTAATAGGATGTCAAAGTGGACCAAAATTTCAGGAAAATAATTTAGTAATATTCACCTAAATTAAATAAGTGCCTACAATAACTCATTTCCTCGATGCATTTTAGAAAATTAGAAATGTGGATAGGGGCGCCTGGGTGGCTCAGTGGGTTAAAGCCTCTGCCTTTGGCTCAGGTCATGATCCCAGGGTCCTGGGATGGGGCCCCACATCGGGCTCTCTGCTCAGCAGGGAGCCTGCTTCCCCCTCTCTATCTCCCTGCCTGCCTCTCTGCCTACTTGTGGCCTCTGTCTGTCAAATAAATAAATAAATAATCTTAAAAAAAAAAAAAGAAGAAATGTGGATAGAAATATTCTGTTTTAGGGTGATCAACACAGCATGATTTATAGCAATTACTTTTTTTTAAAACAGCCAAGAGAAGATAGAAATATTTATGTTGATACTACTAATAGTGCCTAATGATCCATTCTCTCCTACATCCTTTATTAAAGCAACACTCAGATATTAATTAATATATGGCCATCTAGAAAAATACTGTAATTCTAAGCCTTTCTCTTTGCTAGGGTGATTACATGACTATATTCAGGACAATTGGATATCAACAAAACATGAATGTGCAACATCTGTGGTCTTAAAATGAAGGATAGGCTTCTACTACTTCTCTCTTCTCTCTATAATGTAAACATGGTAGAATGAGCTGGAACAACAATATTCATTCATGAGACGGGAGCATGGATGGCAGGAAACAAAGTAAATGATCTTGGATCTGATGATTTGGTGCTGCATGAAATTGCTGGCCCACCTGACTCTGAGGCTTCTATATGAAGGATAAATAAAGGTTTATCTTTAAACTATCATTGTTTGGGCTTCTTTTGTTACAGTAGTTCAGACTACGTCTTAGGTACATGATTCATACATGTAGAAATGTATGCAGCAACGAAAAGCCTCCTAATAGCATGGAAAAAAAACAATAAAATAATGGTACAGAAGGAAAGCAAAATATATTATGTTAGTTTTTCAATTATGATATTAAAAGAGAAGTGATCTCCAAAATGTTAATGGGAGTAAAGTCTTGGTGGTTAAGATTAATGATGATTTTAAGATGTGTCTCTATTTCTAACTAACTATGAGGAAAATATCAGACAAATCCTAACTGACATTTTACAAAATACCTCACCAGTACTTTTCAATACTGTCAAGTCATTAAAAACAAGGCAAGTTGAGAAAGTGTTAGAGCCAAGAAGAGTCTAGGGAGTCATAATGACTAAATGTGATATGGTGTCCTGGATAAGATCTTGAAATAGAAAAAAAAAAAAGTAGGTTAAAAACTAAGAAAATCTAAAAATGGATTTTAGTTAATAATATTTTTATATTATTAGTTCATTGATTGTGACAAATGTACTATGGTAACAGAAGGTGTTAACAACAGAGGAGACTGGGTGTGGGCTATATGGGAAGTGCTAAGTAGCACACAGTCCATGGGAACCAATGCCAAGGAAAGACTCCAACTACATGGAGGATAGCAAAGATCAACACAGTTCTAGATACCAGAAATGGAACTCCAAAGACTTCTGCCCACTGCGTCTTGGTATCTGAGTCATGAAGAAAAGCATGGCATGACCAAGCACTGGATGGTAAGATGATTTTACTCCCATAGAGAAGAGACAGTGCAAGATCAGTTCCAATAGTGGGTGTCAGTTCCTCATAGCCAGTAGGTCCCTGGTGGCCAATGCAGGGCAATTGGCCTATGTGCTCTCCATTGATGCCCCACATAATTACCCTGACCTCTCCCCTGCCAAATACTGAATGCCCTCAGCAAGACTCAAGGCAATTCTCTTGGTAAGGAAGGCTTAAAGCCCAAGGCCTACTTTTGTGTGGCTGAGCGAGACTCCAAAAACCATATGCGTAAGACTGTCTTTCCCAACAGGAAGTCTTGTACTAGCTTCACAAGTCTTCTATAAACATAAATCTATTTAAAAAATTAAATATATATAGAATGTTCCAGGCACTACTGTAGGCCTCAGATTTTGCTACTGATCTCTTGCTCACTTTGTCTGTGTGGGCAGAAGCCAGGCCTGCATCATCTCAAGCTTCTTCCAGGTTCCCCGTTTAGCATCTCTGTCTTTCTAAAGCTCATGCATGTTTAGCTCCATGGGCAAAGACCTCAGCTTCCCAAAAGTTACTGACATCATTGAACTTGGAGGTTTGGAAGGGGTGATGAATCAATCTGAGCCTCAGCCTCTTTTCAGGGATTCCAGTTTTCTTTTACTCTCCACTACCATCACGTCCCTCTTACCTTCCCAGCTGCCTGCCCTGCCGACCTCAGATCCAGAGTCTGAGGCAACAGATGGACATAAACTTTATAAATAGTTTGCAAACAAAGTAAAAACCATATAATAGATACCATATATTATAAGTTCACTCATGTTACGATTCTCTGATCAAATCTTATCTGCTATAGCAATGTCATCTATTAGGACCACTTATTAAAAATCTTATGTATGGAGTCTTATTTCAAGGGCTAAGAGTCACAGAATCAATCAATCAATCATAAGAAGGCTGAAAATTAAAAGACAACTTGTCCTTGAATTCTGATACAGTATATTGGAACCTCCTCAAATGCTGCCATTTTCCAAAACGAATCAAGATAAACAACCGTTTTGTTGAGCTCTCCTTTGAAGAATTAATAATATTAATGAAATCTACTATCTAATCACTATATATTCCAGCTCTTTCCTAATTTCAAATTCATTACATCTATAATGAAAATAAAAGATATTCTTAGTGGTCAAAAGACATAAAATGATTAATCACATATCTACTAATGACATTTTAAAAGTACCTCAGCCCAGAAATGTGACACTACAATCATTAAAAATCAAATTCAATTTTCAAAGATACTAATCTTAAACTTTATACTTCTGGCAGAAACATAAAATTATATCCAGTAAGCTCAGATGCTCTGGATAATGGGAAAGCTCAGTTCTATGGTGCTGCCAGAAAATAATATGCTTTTAGAAATTCTGCAAGCTGAGTAGGGAGATAACTGATCAGAATATGACAAAGTGATGTTACAAATTGTTCAGAACAGAAAAATTCCAGATCCAAAGAGATTTTTTTTTGAGACACTGATTGAGGTCCAAGAGCAGCATAATGGTACCAAATGGATAAAAACAACAATAAAGTCACTTCTCATGCATAATGCATAGGCATTCTCTATTGGAGTTGATATCACCATCTGGTGTCTAATTATTCCTGCCTCATACCACACGGTGGTATGCACCTAATGGAATGACTGTACATTATAATAAGTCAGTACACAGACTCTTTGCTGCTAATTATAAGGTGCTAGTTGTTGTTGTTGCTGTTTTAAAGATCATGGAAATCCCAAGGAATTTGGTGTTCGTGCCTTAAAATAAGTATTTTGTAGGATGTCACTAGGAAAAGAGAACCCCAGTTAACTTTTATTTTTCCAAAAGATCTATTGTTCCTTTATGTTTAGCTCGTTTCTTTCAACATCTATACCAAGAAATTAATTAAGGCCCTGATTCCCTATTCTCCTCACAAGATCCTTTTTTCAAACGGCATCTTTCTTCAAATTGAATATTTTTTTTAAAGATTCTTATTTATTTATTTTGAGAGAGAGAGAGAGACAGAGTGAGAGAGAGCATGAGAGGGGAGATCAGAGGGAGAAGCAGACTCCCCATGGAGCTGGGGGCCCAATGTGGGGCTCGATCCCAGGACTCTGAGACCATGACCTGAGCTGAAGGCAGTTGCTTTACCAACTGAGCCACCCAGGCACCCCCAAACTGAATACTTTTATTTATTCATACAAACCTTCAAGTTGTAGGAATCAGGGTTAACTGTTATTTTTTCTCTCTGGAAATAACAAAAAAGACAACAATCTTAATGAAACCAGATATTTATTCATCATTCATTCTTTCATTCCATAAGCATTTGTGGCGTATTTACTAAAAATTAGAAAGTTTGGGGTCTGAGATACTAATATATTACCACCTGAGAAAGATGAAGCTTAGTTAATGAAAAACAGATATAGGGAAATGATAACAATGAAGCTTTCTAAATTTGTTGTGATCGAAGTATTTGTGATAGAAGTATTTATAGGTTCTTCATAGAGAGGAGAGAGTCTTCGGGACATCTTTTAACCCTTGCAGATACTGCTTCTTTTCCTGGTTGCAGTTTTAGTTATTTCCTGATGTACAATAAACTTCCCCCAAATGTAGTGGTTTAAAATGACAATTATTTACTGATGATTTTATAATTCAGTCAGGGCTTGGGAGCAACAGCTCATGTTTGTTCCACAGGGGTATTTTTAGAAGGGCTTTACTGGAAAAACTAGAGGATCCACATGAAGGTGGCTCAGTCATGTGGAATAAAAGTTGGTCTGGCTTTAGCTGGTAGCTCAGGTAGGATGGTTGGTTGGGGATCTCAATCAACTGTCAATTGTGGTTGCTTGGGCTTCCTCACAGAATGACAGCCAAGATACAAAAGAGTTGGAAAAGCTGCCAGCCTTTTTAGAGTGTGGGCCCAGAACTGGCCAGAGTATCAATCTCCCACCACATTCTACATAAGAAGACAGAGGTTCAGTCTGGAGTCAATGGATTGAAAAATTAGACTGCACTTCTCAGAGCTCTACTTCTAGCTATCTTTAATTCACTAGTTGGTATAAAATTTACCAAGTAAATAAAATCCTGGAAAGTACTTTAGGGAGAAATGTAAAGGCTTACTTCTCTTAAAATCCAGCCTACCTAAATGTAAAATTCCATTTTAATACTGTAGTTCTAAGAAGGAAACTATACTCCATGGAATATTGGAAAGATAGGATTTAATTCTAGGTTTCCTGAAATAGTTGTGCTAATCAGGAGAAAATTTTATCTATATCAACGCATGTTAGATACATTTGATTTCAAATCGAATTCTTTGTACATGACGAACATTTAGAAAATACTTGTTATGTATCATAAGGTGACAAATATTTTATATGCTGTTTCATTTAATTACCAGAACAAAATTTTCAGGTAAAATTAGTATTCCCTTAAGAAAACTGAGGCTAAGGGAAATGAGTAGTTTATCTGAGCTTCTACAGCTAATATGTGGAAGATTTTGGAATCAAGCCCAGGATGCCTTTCCCCAAAGTTTAAGTGTTATATCATATTGCTTAAGCACTGACAAATTGAATGTTAACTTTTACAAGATGTATTTTTACCTACTTTCCCTTTTGATCTATTCAGTGTCCACTCGCAAATAAAATTTATTATTATTTACTACACACTCTATAGAAAAATTTTGACTTATAAAACCATTTGCAATGAAAGTATATATTACCAGATATATATGTATATCATGAATTAACATTTAGAATAGAATAGGTAAAACTGGGAGAGAAAATTATTTATGCTCAGATATCAGATTTAGGTACCAGATTCTATGTTGACTTATCTAGTTGCTTAAATATTTACCTTTTGTAATTCCTTTTTTTTTTTTTTTTAATTCCATTAACTCCATGATGGACAGTAATAGGCCTCTTACTTTATACACAAGGCTGACAACCTAGTGTCTGTTGAATGTGGGGAATAAGTTATAAAAGTCCTATGAAAAATTTGTGAAAACAATTAATTAGGTGAAAAGTCAATCAGAAAACCCAAATCCATAATACTAGGTCAACTGTAATCATATTGCAAAATTTCCCTGGGAGTCCTTTGCTCTACATTTTTCTGTTATGCTAAGAGAAAATTACATGAAAGTAGATTATAGTTATACTTTGAGACAATTATTTCAAGACCATTTGAGAGCAAAAAAGAAGTACTGAAGAGCTTTTTGAAAAATTACAGTTGTATTTTTTTTAGAAGGTTTCTCCATTAACGTTAATTATGTTCTCCCTAGTGTCATGAGCTTAGGAGCCTTATGAAAAGGAAAATTTATTCACCAACAGGTGAATAAATTTAAGTTTTCAATTCATTACCATTTGACCTGAAGCATTTAGAGTTGCTTCTTTTCCTTTAAAAAAAAAAAAAAAAAAAGGCAGCTTTATTGAGATATGATTCATGTACCAGAAAGTTCGCCCAATTAATGTTATAATTCATTGGTTTTTCGTTTGTCTACTGAATTTTGTGATCATTATCACACTTTGAATATTTTCCTCACTCCAAAAGGAAATTAGAGTATTTTCATCACTCTAAAAAGAAACTTTTCGCTGAATAGCAATTGCTCCCCATAGCCACACCTCCCACCCTCTATGTTGCCATAGGCAACATAATCTATTTTGATTTGTCTTTCAGTTTAAATAGATAAGTGGGAAAAGGAAAGTATTCTCAGATTATGGGTAATATAATCTGTAATTCATAGATCTAGATTGCCTATATGTCAATTTCCTGTTAATAACCTGAAAGGCCAGGCAATATAACATTAAGTGCATCCTATGAAGCAATCAAAATGATTTTAATGAAATACAGAATTACAGCAATCTTTCATCTCAAAAATCTTGAATTACAGTCACTTTCAGAGATCCCATTAGGAATAAGTAGAAAGAAGAGCACATATTTAAAACGTACAGGCTTCCTGCACACTTGTTTTGTGCCCTGATTTTTTTTCATGTCCTTCATTCCTAAAATATGTTTATGTATCTACACTCCCATCCACTTCTTCTTTTTTTTAACGATTCATTTATTTATTTTAGAGAGAGAGAGAAAGAGGCAGAAAGAGTGCATACTAAGGAGGGCAGAGGGAGAGATTTTTCAAACAGACTCTCTGCTCAGTGCTAGTGTGCTAGAGGTAGGGTTCCATCTCACAATGCCGAGGTCAAGACCCAAGCCCCAAACCAAGAGCTGGTTGCTTAACCCACCAGTCCACCAGGCACCCCTCCACGTCTTTTTTTAAACTCTTTCCACAATAGTCTCTGACAGTCACCACTTTAATTTCACTCACTCAGCATTCCTGTAAGTTTCCTTTTCTAATCCTGCCCCACCAAAAATACATATGTATTTCTTTAAAGTTTTGTTTTCTTCTTTGCTTTCACAATCTCTATTCAGACCCCTGGTTTACTTTTCTGAGACTCTTTTTTTTTTTTTTTTACTTTGCACCTTGGAGAATTTTCCTTTTTCTCCCTCCTCACTGGTTCTAGAAATGATACCTTACTCCCTTAACTTAACCCTCCAGTAGGCACTTGCTTTTTCAGTGAACTCTATTAAACATGTCTTGTATAACCTAATGTAAGTGATGTCCTTAACAAATTTATCAGCAGTGAATCTGTGCCTCTACTGCCAGCTTTTTGTTGTTGAAATAAATAGATGCATGTGCATTTTTCTGACATTCTTAATATAACCATGCATCACAATATAATAAAATGATTAAAAACATAGATTTGGAGTCATATGGTACACTATATTCCCAATTCTGACTCTAAGTCCCAAGTAATTTGAATTATCTAAACTATAATCTTCTCACCTGTAAAACAGAAATGATAATATTGCTCTCCCAGAATAGCAAAGAGAAAATAATAATGTATTCAAACAGCAGAATGTCAAAACTGACCAGTGATATTAACCATCATATTATTTTTATTACTATTCTTCATACACATTAAACCTTCACTAGACTTCTTTTAGGTGAATCAGGATGAGATACATTTAAAATATGATTTTTTAAATTTAATTTTATTTTTTTTTCAGTGTTCCAAAATACGATTTTTATGGGAAAGTAAACTCCAAATAACAAACTAATTTAAACTAATTTTTTCATGGCACAGTTTTGCTTGCTGAAGACTTGCTGTGTAAAAATAACATAACTGTTAAAAGATGATCTAGTTGAGTCTCTGCTCTGTAGTCAGGAATATGTACAAATTCATCTGCTTCTTAAATTTCTCCCATGAATGTAATGTCATTTAATTGTTTTTTGATAAGCTAAATGGAACCAAAACATTTTTCTAAGACATATATTTACCATCAAAACTTGATAGGTATAAGAGAAAAAAGAAAACAAACAAAAAAAAGAAATACAATCTTGTCATGCCATTACGGAAATATTTCTTATAAATCTGGGAAAATAATATACGCTTCTCTCATTATAAATACAATTTTATTAAATATTTTTTCCATAAAACATGTTTGCTTCAATTAACCTGATAATTAAGAAATAAGGAAATAAGATATAAGGCAAAATCTGGAATCCATTTCTTAAGTCGATTAACACCCCTCATCCCTTTGATTGATTTCCCTAAACATACTTTCTCTTTGTTGTAATGTCTCTATATATGTTCTGTCTCAAATAAAACAATAAATACTCTTTTTTTAAGATTTTATTTATCTATTAGAGAGAATGAGAGAACATGGACAGGGAGGTGGGCTGAGGGAGAAGAGAAATAGGCTCCCCGCCCAGCAGGGAGCTGTACTCCAGGCTCCATCCCAGTACTCTGGGATCATGACCTGAACTGAAGGCAGACATTTAACCGACTGAGCCACCCAGGTGCTCCAATAAATTCTTAATTATCCATCCCCTCAACTTTTAAGTTTCCCAAAAACAGGCACTTTGTCTCTATGTATTGTTAACTTCTATAATAAATTGCAGTTGAATGAATAGAATAAAAGAGTGAATTCAGAAGGATTTTATTGGGAAATAATGACCCATTCCAAAAAGGTTCCTTTGAGAAGAATAACAGGAAATTGGTATCTAAAATCACAAAATATCTTTTACTCAATATATATATGTGCATGAAGCCATATATATTTTCTGTGGTCTTGTTAAATCTGGTCACTTATATACACATAGCGAGGTTAAGTAAAGTGCAATTGATGATTAAACTTTTTTTAAAAAATTACTGAGAATCCTAATTAGCTAATCTAGTTAGTGCCTGACTAGCTAGTGGCACCCCTTATAGTATGTGTCTAAATAAGGTTTACCTCAGTCTTGTAATTCTCTAGGGAACATAAGCATTATTTCTGTGATCCACTCCAGATATAAAAGCATAAAATACTGAATATTCTGAATATTCACTGAAAACTTTAGTTAAACACAAAATACCAGGAATCATGGTTAATATGATTTAAAGTTTAATTGGAAATATTGGAAAACAATTTTCTAATATATAAAATGACTAAGAAATCATTTTAAAAATTGGGGAATTAAAGAACCCTAGTATTCTGCTAGCTTGACCAAGGCAAATTAGATTATAAAAAAAAATAAATAAATAACGTTCAAAATTGTTAAAAAAAAAAAAAGAAAGAAAGAAAAATGAATTAATAAATTTTTCTCAATTTCAGGATTTTTATCCAGAAAGTATGAGCAGTTAAGAAAATACCTAATGCATAGTACATGGATACTAACAGAAGAACTTGGAAATAACATGATCATGGTAAGTGTGACAGCACCTTTTCTTCTACTCATAGAATGGTTTAGTTTGCATTCAAACTGAATGTTTATTTTCTAGCAGCAAAATTAGTTTTAACTTTATATTATGAAATTCCTATGCCAGTATTTCATGGGGTAACTCAAGAAAAGGAAGGGAACGGAAGAGAAAGGAAAGGAAAAGAAAGGAAGGAAGAGAGGAGAGGAGATGGGAGAGGAAAGGAGGGGAGGGGAGGGGAGGGAAGAGAAGAGAGTAACAAGCTGACATTCATGATTCATGTATTCTACTACCTGGTCCTACCTGAGATTCACTGGGGTATCAAATGAAACCACATATGTACTAATCCAGCCAATGGTCTTATTTGGAGGAGGGCCAACATTTCTATCTTCTTTGTGCCTCCTGCCATCACCACTTACCCTGCTCATAGTCATTTCTGTTGTTGTTGTTTTAATAAATAAATAAACACCACCTGATGTGCCCTGGAGAATAGCTAAATAACCTAAAACGTGGAAAAGTGTGCACGTTCGTGTGCATCTGTGTGGCTGTGTATGTCTATATGTCTGTGTGTGAGTGAGAGGAAGAGAGAAAAAGAGAGATTAAATAATCTGAACAGAAATGTGAAGTATCGTTATTGTCTTCCTTGCCTAAAATATGTAAAAGATATAAAAATCAGTCTTGACTATTTTGGTCAGTATGTTTTTAGCAGGGAAAATTTGATAGAAGACTATAATTTTTATTTTAAGAGTGTGCCTCTATTTCTCTATCAGCGGTTTAAGAATGTGGGTGTTTGCAGCAGTTGGCAAGAAACCCAAAGGAGATTTATCTATAGGCACCAGCTGATGCCCACGCAAGCTCTCACAGAATGTTGTTCTGCTGGTGGCCAGGATAGTTTAGGGCGTGAATTATTGCTTTTAAATTCAAAAACATGATCGGGTTGCTATACCAAATGCAATAAGTTACTCAGACTGAACATGTTTATTAAATCATAAGAGACCCTCCGGGAAAAGTCAAATATTTGTAGTTTCTGCTAACTCAGGCATTCATTTCTCTTTTGCAAATTCTTTTCTCTAACTGAAATACCCTCTCCCAAGTGTTCTGACAAACTTTTCAATCCTTCCAGGTTCAGCTCAAACACTAGCTCAAGCACAAATGAACTTGGGCTTTGGCGTTCTTCCTCTATGCCAAACAGCATTCTCGATAAAACTCCCTTTATCATCACTTTTTTTGCTATTTGTCTGTCTGTTCATTATCCTGCCTGCCTCTTCTATAATGTAATTCTCCTTGGTGTGTGAGGATCCTGTATCTGTGACCCTGCCTCTCAGAGTCCTGGACATAGGACAGATTTCCTCAAAAGTCAAAGGGCAAAATAATATTGTTTCAAAGGAATCAAAGAAAGAATGGAAAGATGAATATATAGTGTCCAATTAAACATATTTGCTTGCATAGGAATTAATTTGTATACAAATTATGTGACAACATTTGCATTTATTAAACAGATCACTCTCTCTCTAGCTGTTTGCATGAAGAGTATGGACTCAGACCTTAGGGAAGTAAATTTGGTCATCTTAACAACTAATGGGAACAATTGGGATAATGGGATAACCTAATAAATAATTACATATCAGCACTGTAGAGCCATACCCTCTCATCAGACAGAACATTCCTACTGGTCCATACCAGGATGCATTTAATAAGACAGAAGACCAATATATTCATTTAGTGGGTAGAGAGGAAGAGGTCAACTCTTCTCTAGATTTTACCCACCTTTCACCTATCTTCTTCTTTTTTTTTTAAAGATTTTATTTATTTATTTGACAGAGAAAGACCATAAGTAGGCAGAGAGGCAGGCAAAGAGGGAGCTGAGCAGAGAGCCCGATGCGGGGCTTGATCCCAGGTCCCTGAGATCATGACCTGAGTCAAAGGCCAGAGGCTTAACCCACTGAGCCACCCAGGTGCCCCTTTCACCTATCTTCTATCTCCAACTTATATTTTTAGTCAGAGTAATATTACTGTTTAATGTACAAATATATTATATTTGAAATAACATTTTTATATTTTTAAACTTAATTTGGCATTCAATTTTATTGTAAGTTTAATGTGATCTTTTTAAAGTGCCAAGCACTGTGTCTGGCACCTAAGAAATACTGGATGTTGCTTAATAAACAAAATGGAGTCATGTTAATTTTCAAGTGATTTCTTCATCTACTGTATTATTTATATAATGTGTTCATTTTTCCTAGGGTCACTGAGTCATACCACTAGTAACCATTACATCTTTGTTTCATTGCAAGTGTATGTTATCAGAAATGTAAATATAAAGTATATAAGAGAAAACATCAACATGTTCAGAATTAATCTTCTATGATATATTTTAGCTCATTTAATTAGCCTACAAACTCAAAAGAAGAACAGTATTCATATTCAGGTATGCAGGAAAAGTAGAATCAACTTATACAAAAGAATTATGATGCCATGCCTTTAATCTTGTGAATTCATTCATTTTTATATCTATCTATAATTATTTAGTGTTTCAGAAATATTGTGTGATATAAATTATATTTGACTTTGTGTGTGAAGAAGACCCTACTTAGCTGTGCCACCAAGAAGTTCAACATTCATGTCCAGCAAACACAACCTCTGAATCTAATTTTTCTCTTCTGTGAAATAAGTGAATTGCATTAATTAATCTCTGAATTTCTTTCCAGGTATGAGAGTTTATTGTTCTATTTGGTGACGGAATACCAACAGGAAACCAGAAGACTTCAGAGTAACCATAAAATGTCCATAACAAAATGGCAACATTGTTTCAGGTTAATTTCCCCCTTGATGGATACTCCCCACTGCAGCAACATTCAGTCATTTAAATGGACACCTGCAAGCTCAAACCTCAATTAAAAGTGATTAGTAACACATTAGAAAAAATTATAAGGCTGTATGTTGACACATCTGAAAAAAAGTAATCCTCCAAGACTGGATTAAGTCTGCATTGTGAAAGTCTGCTTAGTTTTCTAGATTTACCACAAGAATTAATATATTTGAGGAAAGGGAGCACTTATTAGTCATTTTTCGTTCTTCATTCCTCATAAGAAGTACGAATATAATACCTGTTAAATGAATGAGTGAATAAGCAAAAGAAAGTAGAGGTGCCTGGACGGCTCAGTCAGTTACGTGTCCAGCTCTTGGTTTTGGCTGAGGTACTGATTTCACGGGTCCTGATATCAAGTCCTGTGTGGGACTCCACACTCAGGGGAAGTCCGCTTGGATACTCTCTACCTCTACCCCTTTCCCTCTGCTCGTGCGTATGCATGTGCTCTCTCTCTCTCTCTCTCTCTCTGAAATAAATAATCTTTAAAAAAATAAAAAGAAAGTGTACATAATTTACATATCTCACATTTCTTCTCACTATCACTTGGAAATATATAAGCAGGTTACATTATTATAATATTCTATATATAAGTACCTAAAGTCTAAATGACTCTGGTTAACAGTTGTGAAGTAGGCCAAAACTGTATTTAGTATCTCCAGGAATCTTTTTGTCCTTAATTATTTGGCTTGATTCCCAGATACCAGTGCTGTATCTTCTATCTTCCTTCCTCCCATTCATGGTTAACTTCACATAAAAATGTGTGTGTGTGTGTGTGTGTGTGCGTGTGTGCGTGCGCGCGCACGTGTATATGTGTGTGTCTGTGCACTATGCGGAGGATGATGGGTGGATATGAACTTAACCAATAAAGAATGTGTTGATATATTTGATTTAGTTACTTACTTATATTTGAGTGTTCCAAGCTTCACATAATAATATCGTAGGTACTATAAGGATTAAAAACAATGACCCACAGACCCTCAGATTCAGATCTGATGTTTAAATAGGAAAACTACCAGATGAACTAAGACTCTCCTTTATTGTAACAACTTAAAAAAAATGAAAATTTTAAAAACTTTAAAAATAAATAAGTAGAAAAATATCTGTAACAGTAAACATAAAGGCATGTGACTGATAATTCTCACCACATGGATGTTTGCCTACTCTGTTTTTACCAATAACTAGATCTCACCTTGTTGTCTAATTTCTACCTCCTTATATGAATGCAGATTGCCTTGCCACAATTCTTCCCCTGGGTTCTTCACAGCAGAATCCACAGAAGCCTACCAGTTATGCTGCTTCTGTTAGTTCTTGTAGGCATCAGAAAGAATTCAGACAGTAAAAGAGCCTTTGCTATCAAAATGTTTGAATCAGAACAGCTAGGCAAATGCTAATTTCTTTGGAGAATTATCCATTCTGTTTTCAAGTGCTAATTTATTTTGAATTAGACAAAAATGATAGATATTTGCAAATTTTATCATACAAGTGAAATAATCTATATACCATTTTGGAGGTTTCTAATGTGAGAGTGTTATAAAACCATCCTTAGGCATCAATTTGATTCGGATTTTGAAAAATAATAGAGATCCCTTTAAGAAAGAATTTCAACCATGCTTGTAATTTCAACTTAATAAGAACTGTGGAGTTTCTCAGACTAGGTGAAGACCCGATTATTTTAGTATGGGTATTGTCCCACTAGGGCTCTGCACATTTATAAAATCAAAATAGGGACCAACCTCCTCCTATACACAATCCACTTTCTCTTCCTCTCCTCTCCCCCAAAAAAGTATTTCATTGAATGTGATTGTCCTGAGAATTAGACCTACTGTTATATAAAGAAACTAATTTAGGAATAACATAAAAATCCTATGGCCTCTAGCAATTGCTTTTGATGTAGAGTAGTTTGTTCTCCAACTCCTCCTTTGCCAATCCAGAAGAACCTGGGGTATGAAATTTCTGTTCTTTTTTTTTTTTTTTCCTTTTGCTGTGGGACTACCTATAACCCTCCTAAGGCTGAGGTCAGACCAGGGGAACATCTGTAAAAATGCAGATCAGGTTTGCCGTACTCAGAGAAATGAGTGGTTTTAAAATAAGCATTTTCTCATCAGTATTCTGTGCCACCATCTTAGCATGAAGGAGAAAAATACAACAATGAACCTAAGAAGAGAAGATAAAAGGCAGTGACTCAGAGGGGGGGAAAAGTTTCTTCTTAATTGAGTTTAAAAGTAAGAAAAGAGAGGAAAATAGTCCCACAGCTTTCTCTTAGTGAGATATCTTCGGATCATTTTGAAGTATATGTATTTGTATGACATCCACAATTAGTGCACCAGATGGAATACAGTTAGAAGTAGAAAAAAGACCCATGGGTATTGTGGACACAGGAGCTGAGCGCCACCTGAGGGACAGAGCGGGCAAAGCTCCTCAGAGAAACAGAGGCTTAGACTTCCTAGTGATAATCCAATTCATCAGCTGGTGCCCCATGAAAGTCCAAAAATACTGAAGTTATTTTGAGTTCTCTCTTCCTTGTCTCCACATAGAATTATTTTTATTTTCTTTTATTTTTCATATGGATATAATTTTAAATGTGGAAGTTCTTTTGTTTGTTTTTGTAAGATCATTTGGTTATGGACTACCTCTTCAAGTTGAAGTCTCTCTAACATGTACTCAAACCCAAACTTAGTAAGTTCACTTAATAAACTAAAACTGCAGTTACAGTTTTCTAACATTCTCTCCTCCCTGCAGTTGCAATCGATCAATGACACCTACATGACACTCTCAAGGTCTTTCTTGTCTTTTCCAAACATTATTTTCTTCATTCCATTTTCCAACTTAAGACATTTCAAAAGTTTTGTATGGCATATCTAATCATGAAAAGGACAAATGTTATATCGTAAACACCTCTGGTTTCTTTATTCTGCTCCTTTTGAAAATAGTCATCCTGAGGAAAACCTTCACATTTTTCCCAGAGATGATCACTTCCATAATTGAGGCAGATGGGAGAAGCATGAAGGGAATTAAAGCACCTTATAAGAGATTGTCCACTAATCATCCAGGGCCCTAAAACCCCACAAATCTTTTTCCCCCCTCAAATCCCACTATCTGATTCATCCTTTGCTTCTGGACAACCCATTTTCCAAAGAGCTCTGGACAGAGGATAGGAAGTTGTAATCTGATGGTGCCGTTATCAGCTGGACATTTTCGTATGAGCTGCGGCAGGTCTATATCCATCACCACTGTTCTAGATACCTAAAGCTTCATTTCAAAAGTTTTGTTATAAGGTATATTATGTATTGTACTTCCTCTCACACTCCATTTGGGGACTCTTTTTCCTGTCTTCTCAAGAAACTGTACGTAAAACTCCACATTATTCTTCACACATTTTCGACAGTCTTTTTTTTTTTTTTTTTTATACTTACTTTTAATTTCTGCACTGAAAAAAAACGTGAAAACTGTAACAGGTTAGTTGACAGTCTTATTTTTTTTTAAATTTTACTTGTTTATTTGAGAGAGCGAGTGAACGAGAGAGGGAGAGAGAACATTAGCCAGAGGAGGGGTAGAGAAGCAGACTCCCTGCTGAGCAGAGAGCCACACGTCGGACTCGATCCCAGGACTCTGGGATCATGACCTGAGCCAAAAAGGCAGACGCTTAACCAAGCCAGGCATCCTGTGCAGTCTTATCTGTGGTCTTCCCCAAGCCAGGTCAGAAACGTGTCTCCAGGCAGGGCTTGGGTAATAGCACAGCTGGCCCAAGGGGATCTAGTAACACTCATGTAATACTCATATTAGATTTTGAGACCTATCATCAAGGATTTTTGAAACTCGGGTGCAGTATTTAGCTGCTCCTTTGATTAATGCATCATCCAGGAAATCCAACAGCACAATTCATTATATTGGGTAAGTTGTTAGACTTATGATGCAAGCAATAGGAGAATGGCCTGACAGCAGACTTCATGATTCTTGATAAACAATTCAAAAGTCATGGGTAAATTATCTCAACTACTGTTGAGATCAAAACTGAGGGACACTATTCTAAATGAATGGAATGCCTATCATAAAAAGCTAGGTGTATACAATATTATATATTTTCAATAGATTGAGGAAGTTTAAGAAACACCATTCCATATCCCCATATAAATTCTTAAGATAAGAAGATCTTTCCTCAATGGAGAAAGATATATGGAAAATATTGTGATTTGAGATACTTGCTAGTCTTCCCAGTCTGGTGCTGGTCCTCAAAGGTCTGAGCTCAAGCCAGTGGGCACCAAATTTAGCCTACATGTTCCCAGAAGAAACTTGCAGAATGTAGAAGCAAAACTAGAAAGTATATACTTGAATGTTAGGTATAAATGCTGCTGAAATGTTATTGGAGTTAATAAGGAGTAGGGAGGCAGGGTTGAAGATACCTTGAAGGCAAAGAAACAAAGGGGAATAAAAAACAGTATAAAAGCCTTCATGTCTCTATTTCTCAATTGGAAGCTCAGATCCTGTGATTCTCAATTCTAGTTGTATATTATTAACTCTTGGATGATCAACTTTAAATTAAAAACAAACAAACAAACAAAAATCAATCCCTGCCCCGAACCCAACTCAAACCCAAATCAAGAGGGATGCTGCTTAAACATCTTCACCAATTTTTGAAAGTTCCCCTGGTCTTTTTAATGTGCAATCAGGGCTGAGAATCACTGACTGAACTTGAAAGAGCACATGACAATATTAAGCGTTGCCTTAATTTGAATGAAGCACTTAGCAACAAGTTCCTACAGAGAAAAGAGGTCCTCTGCCAACATATGCAGATACCAAAAAACCTTTACTGTCATTGGGCAGCAAGTTGAGAATAGGCAACAAGGAACAGGGGAAGCTTAGCACTGGCTACGCAATTTATACACAAATGTTACTGAACACAGTTAGGCTTCACCAGAATTCTCCTTGTTGATGAATTTGAGGAGAAAAAAAGTGAAGGATTTTTCCTCACTGTACTGAAAAAAGGCCAATTTTTCGAGACATTAGAAGAGAGTCCTTATGGAAGGTTTGAGAAGCTAGGAGCCAAGCAAGTATGACCCATCCTTGAGGTTAAGTTTCCAGTAACTTAGAGGTTGGCATAGGCAGATTCCAGGCTCCAAATCAGAGAGCCATCCTGAAGCCTGCCAGGGCCTATCGGAGGCTATTCTCCCGCAGGTGTGTCATGTGATGTTCTAGTTACATCGCTGAATTGAAACCCTCACTCTAAAATGAAAGACGTCATCAGTACCAAACTACATGCTTGTTAGATCACAAAATCACTTCAGTTGAACCTGGCTTCTTTTCTGTTTTATCAATTTCTATGTTATTTTGAATTTTTTTAAATCATTTTGATTATATGATTCTTCTCTTTTCCCAACCTGTCTTGCCATGACAAATGCATTAGGTATTTTTAATCCTGGCTTGTTATCCATCTCTATCCATTAATTGACTTCCTCATACGCCAGCTTTTCACCTTAGTGTTCATTCATTATTTATATTGTCAATTTATGCATTTCTCATGCATATTCCTGGGTAAATGAGTTCTTTATTTTCAAATGCCTTGCCTCATCATCTTAAAGTGAATATACTGGCTCCATCATTGCCTTTTTCGAGCTCTCTCCAGCTGCTGAGCATTGTGACAAAAGATCTAGGAATAATACCAATTGGTACTAATTGAAAGTCATGGTTTCCATTCCGCACCCAGATTCCTCTTCGCTGTTCCCAGCATTCACTATTCTACTCTTTAATCATTTCTTCTAAGTCTCTATCCCTCTCTTTTAATCATTAGCTATAACAGTTTCTCAGGTTTTCTTTTCTTTTTGATAACTTTGACAGTTTTGAGGCATTTTTCTCGTTTCAACAGAGATCATGAATTTTGGGGAGAATGTCCTGTAAAGTGCGATGCCACTCTTATTACATCATATAAAGGGGTGCATTCTATCCAGAAGGTTTATCATTGTCAATGTTAACCCTGAATCTCTGGTTTAGGTAGTCTTTGCCAAGTACTTCCACTGTAATTTGACTCATTTTCCCCTCCCTATATTTTAACCTAGGAAGTCACTGAGCATAATCTATACATAAGGGATAGCCAGTTAAACCCCACCTCTTTGAAGGCAGAGTATCTACATAAACTATTTAAAATTCTTCTTTATGAAAAAAATGTGCAATAGCTTTTTAGATGGTACTCCTAATCTTCTCGTCTCCTTGTCATCTGTGCTCCTTCCTTCCATACACAGAGGTCATTTTAAAGTAGACATCTGTCTTCTGTTTAAAACCTTCCAATAGCAGCCGATTAATAGAAATATAAAATGCTAAGTCCTAAACTCAAGTCATAAAGCACTGCATACCCTCCATACTACAAGCCAGTGGATCTCGATCTTGGTTCATCTGGGAATCATCAAGTTGCCTGGGAGCATGCAGATGCCTGGCCCCCACTCTGAAGCTCTCCAATTTATTAGTGAAACATGTCTTTGAAATACTTTAGTACATATTATGCTTTTATTATTATAAAATATGTATCCTCACACAATTATTTTTATAAAAGCCATCATTCTAATAATTATATTTACTCATTATTTTAATCATAAATATTCTAGGTGTTTTTTTTTCAGTTGATTATTTGTAGCCAGTGATTGCCTTTTGATATTTCAAGTACTTGGGTGCATGTTATAAGCATTTCAATTCCCTCTCATTTCTACATTTTTAGTAAAGTGTTTCCATGGTGCTGAAAAAATGTAATTACTTTATAATCAAGAAATGTATTTTAATGCTGTTACAGACCTCTAGAGCAATGAAAACTTCTAATCTAAGATATTCCCCAGATAAACTATGTTATGAAGTATCATCTGCACATAAGTTATTAATTTTCTCTTCATAATCTCTGACCTCATTTACCTATACTAAATTATAGTTATCATTTATTTAAATAATTATTGTAGAAAATTCTCAAATTAGTTTATTAAAACAAAATATAGACTATTCACTATGTACTTATATGTAAAGAAACAGTGAAATTAGAGGACATTTATTAAATATTAGAAAAAATATATTTAACCATATCACCCTTTGATTTTAAAAGAATTTATTTCCAAATTAATACTTTAAAATCTAAATCTGAAAAGCGCAGTGTTCAGAGATCAGTGTTTCATACCCCAAAAGCCTCTATTTTATACTATAAGAAAGGACGATATTTTTTTGAGCCAAATCTAACTATTACAAATTTAAGGTTTATCAGGAATGAGAGTTGTTTTGGAAATGGTTTGATAACTCCTTCTTTTCTTTCTTTTTCTGGAAATAATGTAATATATAATAATGTAATGTATGTATGTGTGTATATGTGTATGCATGTATGTATATAGTAATAGAGTATATGTGTGTGTATACATATGTACACACATATATACCCATATACATAATAAAGGTAGGAAAAATTCCATACGTCACACATGAGAAGAAAGCATAATAAGTGATCCCAGAGCACAGAGAAGAGTCCTGGCTTCCATGCATCATCTCAGGTCAGACGTAGGTACAACAGAAGTATGCTGATCAGAAGGCTGTGCTGTTGCCAGCTCTTCACTCCAGGAAGGTTCAGACAGTCAGAGGTCTGGGGAGATTAGGTGAAACCAGAGGTCTGCGACAGGGTCATAGATTGACTGTTTAAAATATATGATAAGATTTCTATTTTACACTGTTAAAAAGAAGGCAGAACTCTGGTACTTCAAAACTGTTTCAAAATACATGAAGCAAATATTGACAGGTTATGAAGAAAATGTATAAAACTATCATCATAGGTTGTGATTTTACAAACTTCTATCAGTAAGATAGGTCAAGTGGACAAATATTTTAAGAAAGATACGGAAGACTTGAACAACACAAAACCACAAACTTGATGTGCTGGATATATACCTCCAATGAAAACAGGCATCACATTTGAAGTCCCTCACCTTCCTCCTACTATATAGCTACACGTTGATCTCCATCGACAAACTCTGTATTCCCTCTTCCATATGAGAGTTTTTTCTGTTGTATCTAAAATAAATGCTCCAAATATAGCCTTTCCCCCAGCCCCTTACCATACCTTTCTCAATAATGTAAGGGAAAGGGACGCCTGGGTGGCTCAGTTGGTTGGACAACTGCCTTCGGCTCAGGTCATGATCCCGGAGTCTGGGAATCGAGTCCCGCATGGGGCTCCCAGCTCCACGGAGAGTCTGCCTCTCCCTCTGACCTTTTCCTCACTCATGCTCTCTCTCACTGTCTCTCTCTCAAATAAATAAATAAAAATCTTTTAAAAAAATAATGTAAGGGAAGTCTTTTAAAAGAAAAATCCCATAGAGTTGAGGGTCTATTTCTGGGCTCTCTATTC